>NW_026652276.1:219221188-219231934 GCF_009828535.3 Hylobates moloch
GCTCCACCTGTGACCCAAATTCAATTCCCATACCAAGAGTGGTCCTAGATTGCACCAAATACTGCACCTAAATTTAAATGGAAACACCCAAGGAGAAGGAAAAGAAGAGAATAAAGAGGAGGAAAGGAGGAGCAAAAGAAGGAGAAGGAAAAGGAGAAAGACAGGAGGAAATTGCAAAATACAATTTCCAGAAAATCTCTTTTAACAATTTTTAAGCAGATACACAGACAAAAAGTCCCAAAAGGAAACTGTCTCTTGGAGCTTCCCTACAGATGAATGGAAAGAAGTCACTGGCAGTTACCAACGTGTATTTCATGCTATTTTTGTTAGTGGGTGAGTCATCCATGCCGGGTAGTGAATTTCCCAGGCTTTCAAATTTAAATAGGCGTAGATAGTGCAAGGCATTCATTTTACCATAGAGCGTTTTCTCCTGTTGGTCATAAAAGGAATCCATTGTGTTATGATTAGGTCATGCTTGACCCACCTCAGGAATGTTTTCAGAGTGACAGAACATGTATTTCTCAGAGATGTCTCCAAGGTTCAAGGAAGTCTGATCGGCATACTTACAAAGGCCTTCTGATCCTAATAGGGTCTAAGACAAGTCCTCCCCTTTTTTTGTGGGCGGACTGTTATTGTTAATCCAGCTGCACTGGGTAATGACGCCCACCTTTTCATTCTAAACATAGAATAAGAGAGTAATTAACAAAGCCTAATCACACCAAAAGAAAATCCTGCTTTTTAAAAAAATCTTGCTTCAGAATAATTTAATTGTGCTTCACATGTTTTGAACAACAATTTTAGACAAGAATTTAACTTACTACATGTCATTTTTCCTCCATCTGTCATAATTATTCAACAAATACATAGGCTTCAAAAATTGCATCTAAAATTATTCATGCAAGTGGTATACTTTCTGATCAAACCACTGCAGGCGGTGAGTGGTGCCATCAATCATTTTTTTCTTTCTTTCTTTTTTTTTTTTTGAGACAGAGTCTTGCTCTGTCGCCCAGGTTGGAGTGCAGTGGCACAATCTCGGCTCACTGGAACCTCTGCCTCGCAGGTTCAAGTGATTCTCCTGCCTCAGCCTCCCAAAGAGCTGGGATTATAGGCACGTGCCACCACACCCAGCTAATATTTTCGTATTTTTAGTAGAGACAGGGTTTCACCATGTTGGCCAGGCTGGTGTTGAACTCCTGACCTCAGGTGATCCATCCACCTCAGCCTCCCAAAGTGCTGGGATTACAGGCATGAGCCATCATGCTCGGCCTTTCTTTCTTTTTTTTTTTAATCCCCCTCCATGTCCCTCCGTTGACAATACAGAGGAGTCACAGGGCCTGGGTTGAGGTGTATATGGGATAGGTTAATTCACCCTACTCTTTCTATTTGGTTGGGGTAAGAACACATCCTGTGCTGAGCACCAGGAGGCTAACACCACAAATCTTTGAGGCTGAAACTTACAAGATTTCAGCTTCTGAAACAACCAATCCAGGCCCAAACTGGCACTGAGCTAAGGACTCAGTTCCTACCAGTTACAGTTTGAATTTGTCACTCATATTTGACAGGTAATTATTTCTCCTCAGATTTTTTTACTTAAAGGGACCTCAGGTGAGAGACTGGGGATAAGAGAAAAGGGCAATTAGGTTATTGCTTAGCAGTTGTTACTGAATGTTAGAAATAAGAGCTCAAAGTCATAAAGAAAACCAGCACTCGAACAAAAGATTTCTCAGTAAGGCAAATTTACTTCTGCAGAAGGTGCTGCTCGCACTCCTGGCCATGGCGATAGCACACTGAGTGGGGTAGGGCAGTGGTTTTTATCCCTAACGCAGCAGCTCCTGTAGCTGTGTCCTTTCCCCATTGGCTGGAGTCTGACTGCACAATCGAAGCTGACTCGATTGGCTACTGTTTAAAATTGAATAGGGCTAACTAGGCAGGAAGGGAGAGGTTGTTTGTTACAATACAAGGCATGTCCAGGCATGTTAGGGAGCAGCAAAGGCTGGGGGGTAGTTTCGGCAGGAAGGGCAATTGCAGAGCAAGTAATCAGGGAAATAGATGTGAGTTACAGATTAAGGTTGGCGGGAAGGTTATTTACTGTAACTAGGGGCAAGAAGAGGTACAAAGAACGAGGAAGTTAGGCATGAAAATAGAGAACAAGGAACAGTCTGGGCGCTGTGGCTCACGCCTGTAATCCCAGCACTTTGGGAGGCCGAGACAGGCGGATCATGAGGTCAGGAGATCAAGACCGAGACCATCCTGGCTAACACGGTGAAACCCCATCTCTACTAAAAACACAAAAAAATTAGACGGGAGTGGTGGCGGGCACCTGTAGTCCCAGCTACTTGGGAGGCTGAGGCAGGAGAATGGCGTGAACCCGGGAGGTGGAGCTTGCAGTGAGCCAAGATCACGTCATTGCACTCCAGCCTGGGTGACAGAGTGACAGAGTGAGATTCTGTCTCAGAAAAAAAAAAAAAAGAAAATAGAGAACAAAGAACAAGGAAGCTGAACAAGCCAACTCTTTGAAGAGGAACTTACTGTACCTAACACTGAATAAGATTAACTGTGGCTTCTTTCCATTCAAATATCAAATTACAAAAATGGAACTCTTTCTGGAAACTCATAAACCTTAACTTTAAGGAAGATTTAGTTTTAACAATATCAATTCATTTCTGTTTTTGTTTTTGTTGTTATTGTTTGTTTTTTTGTGACAGGGTATCACTCTGTTGCCCAGCTCACTGAAACTTCCACATCCAGAGCTCAAGCCATCCTACCACCTCAGCCTCCTGAGTAGCTGGGACTACAAGCACACACCACCGTGCCCAGCTGATTTGTGTATTTTTTTGGTACAGATGAGGTTTCACCATGTTGCCCAAGCTTGAACCCCTAAGCTCAAGTGATCCGCCTGCCTGGGCCTCTTAAAGTTCTGGGATTACAAGCATGAACCACTGCACCCAGCCAATTAATATATTTTCATTGTTTCCATTTTTTTTTGGAGACTGAGTCTTGCTCTGTCACCCAGCCTGGATCTTGTCTCACTGCAATCTCTGCCTCCTGGGTTCAAGCGATTCTCCTGCCTCAGCCTCCCAAGTAGCTGGGATTACAGGCTCACGCCACCATGCCTGGCTAATATTTTTGTATTATTAGTAGAGGCAAGATTTCTCCATGTTGGCCAGGCTGGTCTCAAACTCCTGACTTCGTGATCCGCCTGCCTTGGCCTCCCAAAGTGCTGAGATTACAGGCGTCAGCCATCGCGCCTGGCCATTAACTGTTTCTTCATAAGAAATTGTTTAGACCAGAAATGTAATTAAATTACAAGGCAAATGCCCTAAAGAGAAACTTACGCAGGATCCCTTCCTTTGAAGGAAATGTCTCCCCCTCAAAAGGCAGATCGCGCCACATACAGTAGCTACATGTTAAAAGAAATAAAAACATCGTCTTTCGTTTTATAATAATCAATAAAAAGTATTTACATTGTCAATCAAAGAAAATGATGAGAAAAGTCTCCATCATTTTTGGAGATTTATTTGCCAAAGTTAAGGACGTGCCCGGGAGACAGGTCTGTCTTTCTCCGAAGTTGATTTGAGGGCTCCAGATTTAAAGAGAAAAGGGCAGGATATTGAGAAGCACAGAATTTTCACATCAACAAAAGAGGGCAGAGGAAAAATGTGGGAATCTGCATTTTACATAAGATAATGAAACCACCTTTGCAAAATTATGACTGAGAGAGTGAAAGAGATCTAACTTAACCAACTCCATCTTGCTTCTAACCTCCAGGCTATCCTTGTTCATTCCTGGTGATAGGCTGAACTAACTTGGGGAATTTCATGCGCGTCCCTGTGAAGAGACCACCAAACAGGCTTTGTGTGAGCAACATGGCTGTTTATTTCACCTGGGTGCAGGCGGGCTGAGTCCGAAAAGAGAGTCAGCAAAGGGTGGTGGATTATCATTAGTTCTTATAGGTTTTGGGATAGGCGGTGGAGTTAGGAGCAATGTTTTGGGGGGCAGGGGGTGGATCTCTCAAAGTACATTCTCAAGGGTAGGGAGAATTACAAAGAACCTTCTTAAGGGTGGGGCAGATTACAAAATACCTTCTTAAGGGTGGGGGAGATTACAAAGTACATTCTTAAGGGTGGGGGAGATTACAAAGTACATTGATCAGTCAGGGTGGGGCAGGAACAAATCACAATGGTGGAATGTCATCAGTTAAGGCTATTTTTACTTCTTTTGTGGATCTTCAGTTACTTCAGGCCATCTGGATGTATACGTGCAAGTCACAGGGGATGTGATGGCTTGGCTTGGGCTCAGGGGCCTGACAGGGAGAAAGCTAGTTTATAGTTTAAGCAAAGATGCTAACAGCCCTTTCTCAAAGCAGACGTCTTTCTTGCTTAGGGATTAGATTGCCTTTGTAGGGCTAACATTAGCCACAAGATTAGAAATTATGGTTTAGGAGTCATGCAGCTGGAAGCTACAAGACTCTGACCCTCCCTAAACTGCTCCTAAGGTCAGTGCTTAAGATATTTTGCAGACCCTACAGTTGATGGATCAGCTGGTGCCACCCAGATCAATAAACTGGCTCATCTGATCTTGTGGCCCCCACCCAGGAACTGACTCAGTGCAAGAAGACAGCTATGATTCCGTAGGATTTCATCCCTGACCAATCAGCACTCTTGGCCCACTGGCTTCCTCCCTACCCGTCACGTTATCCTTAAAAACTCTGCTCCCTGAATGCATGGGGAGACTGATTTGAGTAATAAAACTCCGGTCTCCCACACAGCTGGCTCTGCATGAATTACTCTTTCTCTATTGCAGTTCACCTGTCTTGATGAATCGGTTCTGTCTAGGCAGTGGGCAAGGTGAACTCCTTGGGCAGTTACAATAATACAGACAGAATGGGGTAGGGGAACAATCAGATATGCATTTGTGACTGGCAGGTCGGGGTGACTGCACCTATAAAGACAAGCTCTGGATCAGATGAGGTGGCTCAAACTTGTGAGCCTCCCAGCACTTTGGGAGGACGAGGTGGGTGGATCACCTGAGGTTGGGAGTTTGAGACCAGCCTCACCAACATGGAGAAACCTTGTCTACTAAAAACACAAAATTAGCTGGGCTTGGTGGCTCATGCCTGAATCCCAGCTACTTGGGAGGCTGAGGCAGGAGAATCACTTGAACCTGGGAGGCGAAGGTTGCAGTGAGCCAAGATCACACCATTGCACTCCAGCCTGGGCAACAAGAGTGAAACTCCGTCTCAAAAAAAAGATAAGCTATCAATTTGCATTGCCATGGTAAAGTTTTAACAGCTCACAGGAATTTCCTATGGACAAAACATGGGGGAGGCATGTAGCCTTTCCTCTTGCAGCCATCTTATTTAAGAACCAAATAGGGCAGGCAGGTTTGCATGACCCAGTTCCCAGCTTGACTTTTCCCTTTGGCTAAATGAGTTTGGGGGTCTCAAAATTTAATTTCCTTTCACAGCATTCACCAATCAAACAAGGTTGACAAGGATTGTTGCTGGTATTGTTTTGTTGTTTGTTGTTTTCTTTTTTTTTTTTTTTAGAGACAGGGTCTTACTCTGTTACCCAGGCTGGAGTGCAGTGGTACAATCCTAGTTCACTGCAGCCTTGAATTCCTGGGCTCAAGGGATCCTCCAGCCTCAGCCTCTTAAGTAGCTGGGACTGTAGGCACACTCTAGCATGCCCAGCTAATTAAAAAAATTTTTTTTCTCATTGTGTTGCCCAGGCTGGTCTTGAACTACTGGGTTCAAGTGATCCTCCCATCTGTGCCTCCCTAAGTGCTGGGATTATAGGCCTGAGCCACCATACATGGCTGACATTGTTTTGTTAAACAGTGATTACAAAATAACTCATCATATAAAGTTAAAAGTGAAGTGAGATACCATAAATGGAAAACGTGGGATGCTGAGCGTATTGTTCTATTAAGGGTCGGTGTTTTTCCCACACGTCCAACATCTTGATTTAACTAAAAAGAAAAGGGGGAGTGGGTAGGAGGTGCCATGCCTTTCCCAGTTTCCAGGCCAACATGGTGAAACGCCGTCTCTACTAAAAATACAAAAATTAGCCAGGCATGGTGGTGAGCACCAGTTTCCTTAGGTATATTGAAAGAATGCAGCGTGCCACAAGGAAAGACTAAAGAGAATTAGTCTGGGGAAGTCAGAATGTAATAGGAATGTAATTGCCAGGCACAGTGGCTCACACCTATAATCCTAGCACTTTGGGAGGCCAAGGCCGGCAGATCACAAGGTCAGGAGTTCAAGACCAGCCTGGCCAACCTGGTGAAACCCCGTCTCTATTAAAAATACAAAAATTAGTCGGGTGTGGTGGCACGGGCCTGTAATCCCAACTACTCGGGAGGCTGAGGCAGGAGAATCGCTTGAACCCGGAAGGCGGAGGTTGCAGTGAGCCGAGATCATGCCATTGCACTCCAGCCTGGGCTACAGAGCAAGACTGTCTCAAAAAAAAAAAAAAAAAAAAGAATGGAAAGGGCAGGTAGGAAATGCTGAATTTGCTAAGTGAGCGTATGTAGTCTAAGGGAGGAGCTCTGGAGTAGAGTAAAGGCTGTCTTTGTAGTAGGCACCTCCTGCCTGCTGCCATGACACAGTTTCTCTCCATCTGCCATTCCCAGCTGTATGGGTGTGTCCTATACATTGATGGCTCCCACCAAGCCTCCTCATAAACTGTGTATCCCCAGCTCATGTTAACTAATTTACTTCGTGGTGTATGTTTTTTTTTTTTTCTTTAGAGAGAGGGGCCTGGCTATGTTGCCCAGGCTAGAGTGCAGTGGCTATTCACAGACGTGATCATGGCATACTGCAGCCACAAACTCCTAAGCTCAAACCATCCTTGTGTGCCTCTTAATCTCCCACTGCACCAAAGAATTGTCCTGTGCTGCCATCTTCAAACTAATAGGATCACCATTCTCCTTCCCTGGGCTTTTCCTGGTGCTGGGTGAGTACCAGTCTCCTCAGCTGTCAATTCACAAAGGAGAGACCACGTCCACACCCAAGGAGCACACGAGCTGCACCAGGACAAGCATTTAAAAATTCTAATATGCAAGGCCGGGCACAGTAGCTCACACCTGTAATTCCAGTACTTTGCGAGGCTGAGGCAGGCTGATCACTTGAGGTCAGGAGTTCAAGACCAGCCTGGCCAACATGGTGAAACCCCGTCTCTACTAAAAATACAAAACTCAGTCAGACATGGTGGCAAGCGCCTATAGTCACAGCTACCCGGGAGGCTGAAGCAGGAGAATTGCTTGAACCTGGGAGGTGGAGGTTGCAGTAAGCCAAAATCGCACCACTGCACTCCAGACTGGGTGACAGAGTGAGACTCCCTTAAAAAAAATTTAACATTCAAGAACTGATTAGGATACCTTTAGAATAAGGTTGAAAGGGATAGAAATTGCTGCTAGTTATCTTATCTCAATCTTAGAATGTTTAAACTGGAAGGGGACTTAAGAGATGAAGATACAGAGGTCCAGGGACACACCAGGGTCACCCTGAGTAAGCACACAGGTCTCCAACCTACTCGTTCACCACTCTCCACTACCCCTCCCTCTTTCTCTCATCGACTGTTATGAATCTTAATCCTTCTTCTCTTTTATCTTCGTGGTTTTAAAGGAAGAAAATTAATTTTTTTTTCTACTTAATTCTGTGTCAAAAATCCACCAAAATCATGCTAAGCTCTTCACATTTAACTATTAGAGTGAAAAATAAATATGTAAATAGCAGAGATTCATGCGGTGACCCAGGGACATATTCCCTTAGAAAATTATGTGCATCTGCACCAGGATCTTTATAGAGGAACTGTTTTACCAGGTGGTCAGATGGTGCCACGGGATAAAATATGACATGAGTGTGGCCAAGTTCAAGAAGCAGGTAAGTGCTGCCCAGGGAAGAGAAGACCAGAGCATGAGTCAAGGTCACTGAGAACAGACAACATGCACACCAGGGTCAAGCATCTATTTACAGCAAGACGAGTGAGAACACAAAATCCAGTCCCTTGCAAGACATTGGGTCCCCACAACTAGCAGACACACTTCATATCCAATCCAGGCAGCATGGACACATATAGCCCTTTCTGGGCTGTGGTCTGCTAGGCCCAGACCCTTGCCCCATGAGGTCTGAAATACAAAAAGCTGGGGGCATGCCTGACACATGCATGGCTAAGTAGTCTGGTTTTTATTTTTTTGTTTGTTTGTTTGTTATTGAGATGGAGTTTTATTCCTGTTGCCCAGGCTAGAGTGCAGTGGCATGATCTTGGCTCACTGCAACCTCTGCCTCCCAGGTTCCAGCGATTCTCCTGACTCAGCCTCCTGAGTAGCTGGGATTACAGGCGCCCACCACCATGCCCGGCTAATTTTTGTATTTTTAGTAGAGACGGGGTTTCACCATGTTGGCCAGGCTGGTCTCCAACTCCTGACCTCAGGTAATCCACCCTCCTCTGCCTCCGAAAGTGCTGGGATTATAGGCATGAGCCACCGCGCCCAGCCTGTTAAGTAGTTTTGAGAAAGGTTTACTTGTGCTCAGTACAGAGGGAACAGGTACAGTCTGGTGTGCTCTGAGCTCTTGCATGCAATGTGCTTAGGGAGCTGGTCAGCACCTCCTGTACCAAGCACAGGGTTCTTCTTGTGAACACTGGCTGCCTTTGGACCTTTCTCTCACGAAAACATTTGACATCGTACGTGTATCCTGATGGTCTTATATACTCAACATTGTTTGCAATAGCCCATGCAGGAAAAACACTGGAATAGATAAATTGTGAGATGTTCATACAATGAAATACACACGGCAATAAAAGTAAACAGACTACAGATATGCAGGATAATATAAATGAATCTTAAAATTAATATCATGCAAAAATGCAAGACACAAAAGCATACATACTAATTCCATTTATATGCAGTTCAAAAATAAGCAAAACTAAACTATTGTTTAGGAATACATACATAATTGGCAAAACACCAAAGAATGACAAGTGACCAAAAGAAGTAACCAACATTCATAAAAAGCAGAATAGCGGTTCCTCCATGGAAAAGGAGGCGTTTGAGCCGGATGTTGTTTCAAAACACAGGGATATTCTGAAATTTCCTGTCTTGATCTAGCTGATAATTAGTTAAGTGTTTGCCTTATAAATATTTACTGTACTGAACATTTACTGTGGAGGCTACGAGAATGCACCACCCAGCCCTCCTATTACAAGGAGTATTACTTGACTGAAGGCCTAGATGCATTCAGAACCCCACTGCAGCATTGTGGCCAGGCCAACCCCACCCCCACGACAATGGGCTTGGCCCTGAGGCTGCTCCACTCATGGCTGAGATTGACAGGTATAGCAGGGCAGAACAGATCCTGGGAGATACGGGAGGCTTGCAATCACCAACTTCCGCTGAGGGGCTCCCCAACAGCCTTGCCAAACCTTCCCTAGACTTCAAATCAATTTAGGACAAATCTATCTCTCTCTCTTTCACTCTGTTCAGACTTGCAGGGGAACAATTGCTGCCCTAGCCTTTCCCCAAAGCCTCTCCAATTCCCTCTCTATTTACTTTCCCAAAGGTATTTATCTTAATAAAATCATTGCACATTTAATCCCTTCTTGGCCTCTGCTTCTCGAAGGACCCCAAGCTAGCAAAATTATGTTTTATTCCCTTTTTTTTTTTTTTTCCTGAGACGGAGTTTTGCTCTTGTTGCCCAGGCTGGAGTGCAATGGCATGATCTTGGCCCACTACAACCTCCACCTCCCTGGGTTCAAGAGATTCTCCTGCCTCAGCCTCCCGAGTAGCTGGTACAGGCGTTCACCACCACACCTGGCTAATTTTTTGTGTTTTTAGTAGAGACGGGGTGTCACCATGTTGGTCAGGCTGGTCTTGAACTCCTGACCTCAGATGATCCACCCACCTCGGCCTCCCAGAATGCTGGGATTACAGGCATGAGCCACAGCGCTCGGCTGTTTTATTCCCTTTTCTACATATGTATTCCATTCCTCAGTGTTAAAAATGTTTAAAATGGTCATGCTGGCTGGGCATGGTGGATAACGCCTATAATCCCAGCACTTCGAGAGGCCGAGGTGGGTGGATCACGAGGTCAGGAGTTGGAGACTAGCCTGGCCAACATGGTGAAACCCTGTCTCTACTAAAAATACAAAAATTAGCTGGGCGTGGTGGTGCACACCTGTAATCCCAGCTACTTGGGAGGCTGAGGCAGGAGAATTGTTTGGATTCAGGAGGCGGAGGTTGCAGTGAGACTGCACCACTGCACTCCAGCCTGGGGGCAGGGGGAAGGAAGAAGAAGAAGAAGAAAGAAGAAGAAGAAGAAGAAGAAAGAAGAAGAAGAAGAAGAAGAAGAAGAAGAAGAAGAAGAAGAAGAAACAGTCATGCCAGTCTGTACAGCAAAAAAACTAAGGGGGAGATAAAATCTGGTGGTGTATCTATGGGGGTTGATGGTGTTGCTGAAATGCTCCGTAATGGTTAATATTGTGTCAACTCGATTGGATTGAAGGATGCAAAGTACTGCTCCTGGGTGTGTCTGTGAGGGTGTTGCCAAAGGAGATTAACATTTGGGTCGGTTGTCTGGGAAAGGCAGACTCACCCTCAATCTGGGCGAGCACCATCTAATCAGCTGCCAGTGTGGCCAGAATAAAAGCAGGCAGAAGAATGTGGAAAGACTAGACTGGTTTAGCCTCCCAGTCTACACCTTTCTCCCATGCTGGATGCTTCCTGCCCTTAAACATCAGACTCCAA
>NW_026652276.1:219236934-219250209 GCF_009828535.3 Hylobates moloch
AAAGAAAGAAAGAAAGAAAGAAAGAAAGAAAGAAAGAAAGAAAGAAAGAAAGGAAGGAAGGAAGGAAAAGGAAAAGGAAAAGGAAAAGGAAGAAATAAATCCCTGCCATAAACCTCTCCTAGCAGCTCTGAAGACAGGCTCCAGATTTCCTGGTTGCATTAACCCTTAACCTCAGTCCCCAACACTTTCCAGGAGTTTTTTATTTTTTATTTTTATTTTATTTATTTATATATTTTTTGAGATGGAGTCTCGCTCTGTTGCCCAGACTGGAGTGCAGTGGTGCGATCTCGGCTCACTGCCAGCTCCACCTCCTGGGTTCACGCAGGTTTCCCACCTCAGCCTCCCGAGTAGCTGGAACTACAGGCACCTGCCACCGCGCCCAGTAATTTTTTGTATTTTTAGTAGAGACAGGATTTCACCGTGTTAGCCAGGATGGTCTCAATCTCCTGACCTCGTGATCTGCCCCCCTCGGCCTCCCAAAGTGCTGGGATTACAGGCATGAGCCACTGCACTGGGCCTCCAGGAGTTTGTTACGTCACAACCCTGCATCCTCAGAGACTGCTTCAGTGTCCAGCCAAGTTTGCCACCGCTTAATTTGCCTTACCAAAGAGCTCTATTCTGGATAATTTAGTGACCCAGGGCCACTGGAAAATTTATTTAAATAGCTGGTTTGCCCTCGGGGAAAACTACATAGACCTGATAACAGAAAAACTGCATTATACCTGGTAATTGGAAAACAAATAGTTTGGAAGTGATGATTTAAATTATGCCATGGAGGAAATAAAATATTAAGCATAATGAATATAATTGATTATAAAAGAATATTCTTGTCTTATCCCAGTTTGTTGGGGGAATGCTTTCAACCTTTCCCCATTCTGTATGATGTTGGCTGTGGGTTTGTCATACATGGCTTTTATTAGCTTGAGGTATGTATATTACTTTTATGCTTAGTTTATTGAGGGTTTTTATCACAAAGGGGTGCTGAATTTTATCAAATGCTTTTTTCACATCTATTAAGATAATTATATGGTTTTTTTTCAATAATTCTCTTTATATGATGTATTACATTTATTAATTTGCATATGTTGAACCATCCTTGCATTCCATCCTCGGTCATGATGTGTGCTGTCTGATGTGCTGTTTGAATTGGCTTACTAGTATGTTGTTGAGGAATTTTGCATCTATGTTCATCAGGGATATTGGTCTATAGTTTTCTTTTTTAGATCACATTCTTTTAAGGCTCGAAATAATTTAGATCTCCAACAGCTTAGATCTGAATTTTTTTCACATATCCTTCAGCCCTAAATCCTAGGCCTTTAATCAGTTGTGTGGTAAGTGTTAGTTCAGAAAGACATACGGCACACTCTTGTCTACATAATGCTGGCATGGCTGTTGTAAAAAATGTTTTGGTCATCTCAGGTTCCCAAAAGCTGGCTTCTCTTCCTATTTTGGGAAAAGAGGCAAACTAGTCATAGTTCTACAAATAACAAACCATGTGTGCCTAGAACCCCAAACTATGTCAAAAGGACTGCCCAATTAATGAGGGTCAATGGGCTATTTAATGGGAATTGAAAGCTTTAAGTCTCTTACTAATTGGTAGCAGATGCTGTACCAGATGCTGAATGGGGACTTACAGAGGGCAATACATATATATATATTAAAAATATATTCTGTAATAATCAATCCAAATAATATTAACATTTACATCTTTCTGCTGGCCTGTGTTATGAACAGCAATCCACCACCACTATTCAATGAAATACTGGAACTCGTAGCCAGAGCAATTGAGCAAGAGAAAGAAGAAAAAGGCATCCAAATTGAAAAATAGAAAGTCAAAGTATCTCTGATGATGACATGATCTTATATCTGAAAAAATCTAAAGGTTCCACCAAAAAACTCTTACATTTGATAAATGAATTTAGTAAAGTTGCAGGATACAAAATTAATATACAAATATCAGGAGTATGTCTGTACACCAATTAGCAATATAGCTGAGAGTGAAATCAAGAAGACATCCTACTTGAAATAGTTATAATATTAAAGAATAATGAGGTACCGTGGACTATATTTAACCAAGGAGGTAAAAGATCTCTACAAGGAAAACTACAGAACACTGATGAAAGAAATCAGGGATGCTACAAACAAATGAAAAAAAACCTCCCAGTTCATGGATTGGAAGAATTAATATTACTAAAATGACCATACTACCCAAAGCAATGTACAAATTCAATGCTATCCCCATCAAAATGCCAACATTATTTTTCACAGAACTATAAAAAAAATTCTAAAATTCATGCAGAACCAAAAAAAGGGTCCAAATAACCAAAGCAATTCTAAGCAAAGGAATGAAGCTGGAGACATTGCATTACTTGACTTCAAATTAGAGTCTGAATCTATAGTAACCAAAAACAGCATGATACTGGTATAAAATTAGACAAAAAGATCAATGAAACAGAATAGAGAACCCAGAAATGAAGCCACATATGTATAGCCAACCGATCTTTGACGAAGTCAACAAGAACATACATTGGGAAAGGGACACCCTTTTCAATAAATGCTGCTGGGAAAACTAGAATGCCATATGCAGAAAAATGAATCTGGACCCCTGTCTCTCATCATATACTAATATCAACTCAAGATAGATTAAAGACTTGCATGTAAGACCTGTGGCTATAAAAATACTAGGAGAAGGCCAGGCACGGTGGCTCACACCTGTAATCCCAGCACTTTGGGAGGCCGAGGTGGGTGGATCACCTGAGGTCAGGAGTTGGAGACTAGCCTGACCAACATGGTGAAACCCTGTCTCTACTAAAAATACAAAAATTAGCCGGACAAGGTGGTGCAAGCCTGCAATCCCAGCTACTAGCGAGGCTGAGGCAGGAGAATCGCTTGAACCCAGGAGGAAAAGGATGCAGTGAGCCAAGATCACGGAGATCACACCACTACGCTCCAGACTGGGCAAAAAGAGTGAAACTCCGTCTCACAAAAAAAAAGAAAATACTGGAAGAAAATCTGGAAAAAACTCTTCTGGACATTGGTCTAGGCAAAGAATTTATGACTAAGACCTCAAAAGCACAGGCAACAAAAACAAAAATAGACCAATTAGACTTAATTAAACTAAAAGCTTCTGCTTTTAGCACAGCAAAATAAATAATCAATAGAGGAACAGACAACCTGCAGAATGGGAGATAATATTTGCAAACTATGTATCTGACAGGGGACTGATATCCAGAATATACATACAAGGAACTCAAACAACTCAACCAAAAAAATAATAATACCATTAGAAAGTGGGCAAGTGCCAGTCCATTGTCCTGTATGAGGAATCTGACCTTGTTCATACCACAGGGGCATCTGGCACAGGGCATTTCTCATTAATAATCTGCTTTGAAGTCTTGATTTTAGGAGAGATTCAGGTTTGGGTCTTGTCAATATCTTCACTTAAGACGGGTCAGCAAAGTCTGGCCGCTGGACTGAATCCTGCCCACTGCCTACTAACATATGGTCTGTATCTGTTTTTTACATTTTTATCTTATTTTATTTTATTTTATTATTTTATTTTTTTAGACAGTCTTGCTCTGTCACCCAGGCTGGAATGAAGTGACATGATCATAGCTCACAGCAGCCTCAAACTCCTGGGCTCAAGCAAACTTTCCGCCTCAGCCTCCTGAGTAGCTGGGACTGCAGATATGTGCCACCACATCTGGGTAATTTTTTTTTTTATTTTTAGCAGAGGAGAGGTCTCACTGTGTTGCCCAGACTGGTCTCAAACTCTTGAGTTCAAGCAATACTCCTGGCTTGCTCAGCCTCCCAAAGTGTTGGGATTGTAAGCATGAGCCACCACACCCAACCTGATTTTCACATTTTTTAATGGTTGAAGACAAGTTTTTTTTTTTTTTTTTTTTTTTTTGAGACAGAGTCTCGCTCTGTCGCCCAGGCTGGAGTGCAGTGGTGCAATCTCGGCTCACTGCAAGCTCCGCCTCCCGGGTTCACGCCATTCTCCTGGCTCAGGCTCTCCCAGTAGCTGGGACTACAGGCACCCGCCACCACGCCCGGCTAATTTTTTGTATTTTTAGTAGAGACGGGGTTTCACTGTGGTCTCGATCTCCTGACCTCGTGATCTGCCCGCCTCGGCCTCCCAAAGTGCTGGGATTACAAGCGTGAGCCACCGTGCCCGGCCGAAGACAAGTTTTTAAAATATTTTATTATGTGAAAATCAGGCCAGGCACAGTGGTTCACGCCTGTAATCCCAGCACTTTGGAAGGCAGAAGCAGGAGATCACATGAGGTCAGGAGTTCGAGACCAGCCTGGCCAACAAGGTGAAACCCCGTCTCTACTAAAAATACAAAAAAATTAGCCAGGTATAGTGGTGCATGCCTGTAGCCCCAGCTACTCAGGAGGCTGAGGCAGGAGAATTGCCTGAACCTGGGAGACCGAGGTTGTAGTGAGCCAAGATCATGTCATTGTATTCCAGCCTGGGAGACAGAGCAAAAAATAAATAAATAAAAAATACAATATTTCATTATGTGAAAATCATGAAATTCCAATTTCATTTTAGTGAATAAACCTTTATTGAGACACAGTCATATCTATCTGTTAAAAAAAAAAAAAAAAAGTGGGCAAAGGACATGAGTAGACATTTTTTTTTCTTTTTTTTTTTTTTTTTGATGGAGTTTTCGCTCTTGTCAGCCAGGCTGGAGTGTAATGCCGCGATCTTCACTCACTGCAACCTCCACCTCCCTGGTTCAAGCATTTCTCCAGACTCAGCCTCCTGAGTAGCTGGATTACAGGCACCCACCACCATGCCCTGCTAATTGTTTATATTTTTAATAGAGATGGGGCTTCACCATGTTGGCCAGGCTGGTCTCAAACTTCTGACCTCAGGTGATCTGCCCGCCTCAGCATCCCAAAGTGCTGGGATTACAGGCATGAGCCACCACGTCTGGCCCAACATTTGTCAAAAGAAGACATAAAAATGGCCAACAGTTATGTGAAAAAATGCTCAACATCACTAATTATCAGTGAAACGTAAGTTAAAACCACAATGAAATATCATCTAAGCCAGGCATGGTGACCCATGCCTGTAATCCCAGCACTTTGGGAGGCCAAGACAGCAGGATCACCTGAGCCCGGGAGTTTGACACCAGCCTGGACAACATAGAGAGAAACCACCTGTCAAAAAATACAAACATTAGCCAGGCATGGTGGTGCACACCCATAGTCTCAGCTACTCGAGAGGCTGAGGTGAGAGGATCACCTGAGCCTAGGAGTCCGCGGCTGCAGTGAGCTGTGACTGCACCACTGCACTCCAGCCTGGGCAACAGGGTAAGACCCTGTCTCAAAACCAAACAAACAAACAAAATTAAATATTATTTTATCCCAGTCAGAACAGCTATTACTTAAAAGTCAAAAAAATAACAACTATTGGCAAGGATGTGGAGAAAAGAGAACTCTTACACAATGTTGGTGGGAATGTAAATTAGTAAACCCTCTACGGAAAACAGTTTGGAGATTTCTCAAAGAAGTAAAAATAGAACTACAATTCAATCCAGCAATCTCACTACTGAATATCTACCCAAAGGAAATCAATATATCAAAAAGACACCTGCACTTGTACGTTTATTAAAGCACTATTTACAATAGCAAAGATGTGGAATCAACCTAAGTGTTCATCCATGGATGATTCGATAAAGAAAATGCGGCATATATACACATAATCAGCTATAAAAAAGAACGAAATCATGTCTTTAGCAGCAACATGGATGAAACTAGAGGTCAATATCTTAGGTAAAAGCCAGGCACGGTGGCTCACACCTATAATCCCAGCTCTTCGGAAGGCCAACGTGGGCGGATCACCTGAGGTCAGGAGTTCAAGACCAGCCTGGCCACCATGGTGAAACCCCATCTTTACCAAAACTACAAACCTTAGCCAGGTATAGTGCCGTGCACTTGTAATCCCATCTACTCAGGGGGCTGAGACAGGAGAATTGCTTGAACCCACGAGGTGGAGGTTGCAGTGAGCGGAGATCATGCCATTGCACTCCAGCCTGGGTGACAGAGTGATACTCTGTTTAAAAACAAACAAACAAACAAACAAACAAAAACCTTAGGTAAAGCAAGTTAGACACACAAAGACAAATATCTCATGTTTTCATAAGTGGGAACTGAAAAAAATGTATACATGTGAATGTAGAGAGTGGAATGACAGAACACGCAGACTCAGAAGGGTAAGGGGGTTGCAAGGGTACATGAAGAGAAATTACTTAAAGGGCAAAATGTATGTTATCCAGGTGATAGGTACCCTAAAAGCCCTGACTTGAGCACTATGCAATCCATGCATGTAACAAAATTGCACTTGTACCTTGTAAATTTTTACAAGCAAAAAATAAAATAAAATAAAGTATAAAATAAAACAAAATAAATGAATGTGATGATGGCACCTGAGTCACATGAAAGACAGCTGTAACCTAGGCAGCTGTAAACTTTGTTTCTCTGTTTTTTTGTTGTTGTTGTTGTTGTTGTTGTTTTTTTTTTTTTTTTTTTTTTTCCCAGGCTGGAGTGCAGTGGCGCGATCTCGGCTCACTGCAACCTCCGCCTCCCGGGTTCACGCCATTCTCCTGCCTCAGCCTCTCCGAGTAGCTGGGACTACAGGCGCCCGCCACCACGCCCGGCTAATTTTTTGTATTTTTGGTAGAGACGGGGTTTCACCGTGGTCTCGATCTCCTGACCTCATGATCCGCCCGCCTCGGCCTCCCAAAGTGCTGGGATTACAAGCGTGAGCCACCGCGCCCGGCCTGTTTCTCTGTTTATAGATTAGCCTTTTTCCTTGCCTATATTGTTTTGTAAAATGTTGCAAATTATTAAAGAGCCCCAAGGAAGACCCCTTCCCTCTTCACTTATAGATTAACATTCCTCTTACCTTTCTCACACAAAAACTTCATGGCTATCACATTGTCTTAAGATGGGATGTTAAATACATTCTTTTCAATTGGAAAGGAAATAAAAACCAGCTATAAAGAAAAGAAAACAAGTCTTATGGAAAAGAAAACAAAACTGCAACAAATTACACTGTTGTAACTCATAAACCAGTCTTTTATAGACAATGTTATAATCCTACTAAATGTCTTTGTTATCTTTCTATATAAGTAAGAACTTAGCTTTTAGTTTAGGAACACTGACCCCATTTCTCTAGAGTCTTTGTCTCTCAGATGGCTATTCCCAGCTTTTTGCTTGAATAAACTCTAAACTGGATTCTGGTCCTTTTGATTATTTCAGATTGACAGAAACAAGCAAGAAAAAGTATATGTGCTTGAATGTCCACTTGCTTTAAGCAGATTATTACCTTATGATGACTTGGCTTGCACAGCAAAGAAAATATGAAAAAGAAGCACATCTCAATTATTCTTTCTGGAAGGAATCCAAGAACATCTAGACTAGAGATTTTATATGGCTGGTCTCCCATGGAAAACTGACCTTTTCCATTTTCAGTAACTCCAAGACCAGCTGTTCAGATTGTGAACCACAAGGGCTTAAAGGATGTCATTCTTTTTTTTTTTTTTTTTTTGAGACAGAGTCTTGCTCTGTCACCCAGGCTGGAGTGCAGTGGCGCGATCTCGGCTCACTGCAACCTCTGCCTCCCAGGTTCAAGCAATTCTCCTGCCTCAGCCTCCTGAGTAGCTGGCATTACAGGCGCCCGCCACCACGCCCAGCTAATTTTTTTGTATTGTTAGTAGAGATGGGGTTTCACCATGTTGGTCAGGCTGGTCTCGAACCCCTGACCTTGTGATCCACCCTCCTCGGCCTCCCAAAGTTCTGGGATTATAAGCATGAGCCACCGCGCCCGGCCAAGGATGTCATTCCTATCTTTTTTTTTTTTTTTTTTTTTGAGAGACAGCATCTCCCTCTGCCCAATCATAGATCACTCAAGTAGCATCAGTCTCCTAGGCTCAAGTGATCCTGCTGCCTTGGCACCCCAAAGTGCTAGGATTACAGGCATGAGTCACTGTGCCCAACTCATAGGCATCTTTATAATTTTCTATTTTTGTGAATATTTGTATTTATAATTTTTTTGGCTCTAAAAATTGATGCTATGAGAGTTTTTGGCAGATGGCAGTAAAATGTCTCTAGCTAATAAAATCTGCGTATTACCATTTTCTGAATAATGAAAGTAAATGGTTTATCTAAGTGTTTCAATATGAATAATTCGGTTTCAATTTAAACAGGAGGAATAAGTACAATAATATAAAGATCTCGAGGATCCAAAAGCATCTGAAACAAATCTGTCCTTCTACACAAGGAGATGCTTTTCAACTAAAATACTGTTTAGGGAGCATCATAACATTTGAAGCAAAATTATTTGTTGGTCTTAGGGCACTTAGTATATCATATAATAGTTCATATTATCACCTACTTATTTATTATATTGGAAAGATACTGTCGAGTATCTCTGAGTCTTTTGATTATAACATGTGAAGGAAATAAAAACATTTTACCCCAAAATATATTTCTTTGACATACTTTGAAGTGACCCACAAGGATGTTTTTTGTGGGAGAAATTTGCATATGTCCATCTGTAGAGAATCTGCATTAATACAGCCAGCCCTTCGCTGGATCCAGGAAAGATTAACTGAGAGTTAAAGGTCTGAAAAGGAACATTTACCATCTATTCTCTCTAAGGGCTCCTACCTGTGAGGTTTCATCTCCATAACAAGACCACATTTGTTAGCCAAGCCTCTTCCTTTCTCCCTCCTGTAATCTGCCTTGCCACTAAAACCTGACTTACCGCTATCTGATGATTATTATTTTTTTTGGCCATACTCTGAGCCCACATCCTTTTTGTAACCTCAAGATGTTATACAAGTTTTTGTACCTCACTGAGGGGTTGAGTCTTCATTCTGAAGGCTCACATGTATATACATTAAATACATTTGTATGTCTTTTCTCCTATTTATCAATCTGCCTCATTTCACTGATTTTTCGGCAAACCTTCAGAAGGACAAGCCCCTTGGCTCCACATGATTCCCTACATAATAACTAATCTTTATTTACCACTAAAAATTTACAAAGAAATATTGCATAGAGATTACTAAATTTTTTTTATTACAAATTTGGTAGTTTTATTGTCTTTTTGATTTTTTAACAATTTTTTTATTATTATACTTTAAGTTCTAGAGTACACGTGCACAACGTGCAGGTTTGTTACATATGTATACATGTGCCATGTTGGTGTGCTGCACCCATTAACTCCTCATTTACATTAGGTATATCTCCTAATGCTATCCCTCCCCCTTCCCCTCAGCCCACGACAGGCCCCAGTGTGTGATGTTCCCCTTCCTGTGTCCAAGTGTTCTCATTGTTCAATTCCCACCTATGAGTGAGAACATGCGGTGTTTGGTTTTTTGTCCCTGCGATAGTTGAGATTGCTATTAATCTACTTTTAAAAATAGCAATTTTTTAATTATGGCGATTTCATCAATATAAAAATATCAACTATTAAGATTTAGAAGCCAAGCGTGGTGGCTCACACCTATAATCCCAGCACTTTGGGAGGCCTAGGCGGGTGGATCACCTGAGGTCAGGAATTCGAGACCAGCCCAGCCAACATGGTGAAACCCCGTCTCTACTAAAATATAACAAAATTAGCTGGGTGTGGTGGCAGGCACCTTAATCCCAGCTACTTGGGAGGCAGAGGCAGGAGAATCGTTTGAACCCAGGAGGCATAGGTTGCAGTGAGCTGAGATCAAGCCATTGCACTCAAGCCTGGGAGACAAGAGCGAGACTTCTCTCAAAAAAAAAATAAAAATAAAAATAAATATTTAGAGTAACATGCATACTATTTTTCATTTACTTTTAGTTTTCAATTTTTTATTTTTAAATGATATCAGACTTATTACAAAGTTGCAAAAATGGCATAAAAATTTTCTGTAGACTATACACTTCACTCAGTTTTCCTTAATGTTAACTTTTTTTTTTTTTTGGTAGAGGCAGGGTCTCACTATATTGCCCAGGCTGGTCTCAAACTCCTGGGCTCAAGCAATCCTCCCACCTCGGCCTCCCAAACTGCTAGGATTACAGGTGTGAGCCACCATGCCCAGCCTTAACATCTTATATAACCATCATACAATGATCAAAAACAGCAAACTAATATTGATACAATATTATTAACTAATCTCAAAGCCTTACTCAAATATTACCAGTTGTCCCACTGATGTTCTTTTTCTGACCCAGAATCCAATCCAGGGTTCTGTGTTGCATTTAATCTTCATGTATCCTTAGTCTCTTCCAATCTAGGACAGCTTGGGTTTTGGGGTGGTTTTTTTTTTCTTTTTTTTCTGACTTTGACAATCTGACTTTGACAATTTTGAAGAGCATTAGCTGGTTATTTTGTGGAATGTTCTTTAACTGCCCAACAGGTTCACCTTGCCTGCTGCTTACACAGAGCCGACTTATCAAGACAGAGGAATCACAATAGTGAAAGAGTAATACATGCAGAGCTGGCTGTGCGGGAGACTGGAGTTTTATTATTACTCAAATCAGTCTCCCCAGGCATTTGAAGGTCAGAGTTTTTAAGGATAATTTGGTGGGTGGGGGCAGCCAGTGAGTTGGGAGTGCTGATTGTTTGGGTTGGAGATGAAATCATAAGGAGGCATAGCTGTCCTGCACTGAGTCAGTTCCTAGGGTGGGGGCCACAAGATCAGATGAGCCAGTTTATCAATTTGGGTGGTGCCAGCTGATCCATTAAGTGCAGGGTCTGCAAAATATCTCAAGCACAGATCTTAGGCTTTACAACAATGATGTTATCCCCAGGAGCAATCTGGGGAGGGTTAGAATCTTGTAGCCTCCAGCTGCATGACTCCTAAACCATAATTTCTCATCTTTGGCTAATTAGTCCTACAAAGGCAATCTAGTCCCCAAGCAAGAAGGGGACCACCTTGGGAGAGGGCTGTCATCATCTTTGTTCTGAACTATAAACTATAAACTAGGTTCCTCCCAAAGTTAGCTCAGCCTTCAACACCCAGAAATGAACAAGGACAGCTTGGAGGTTAGAAGCAAGATGGAGTCGGCTAGGTCAGGTATTGTCTCAGCTAGAATTTTGCAGTGGCAGTTTCAGTTCCACAATTTGGGCTTGTGGCATAATATAAAATATTTTTGGTCTTTGTCCACAGTTCCTAGCACAGAGTTCCTAAAACTCTTGGAATTTCCAGAGTGAGGAGAGTGTCTTTGTTATACTAATGAGGTTAATCCTAACCCTAGGTAGCTTTAGAATAGGGGCCAGCTGCCAGAAAAACTAATCTTGTGAGAAGAATGTTAGAAGTTTCAGCCCTATTCCCTAACCTCCAGGGAAGCAAAGAGCTGGAGATTTAGTCCAACCACCAATGGCCAATGATTTAAACAACCGTGCTTACATAATAAAGCCCTTTGATAAAAGCCCTTAAACAACAAAGGCCCTAGGAGCTTCCAAGTTGAACACATTGCTGTGCTGAGAGGGTGATATACCTGGAGAGGGCATGGGAACTCTGAACTCACGCTGCACCAATACCTTGTTCGAGGCATCGCTTGCATCTGGCCATTCCTGTATTGTATCCTTTATAAGACTTCAATTGTAAGTACAGCACTTTACTGAGTTCTGTGATTCATTTTAGAGAATTGTCAAACCTCAGAGGAGGCAGGTCAGGAGAACCCCCAAATATGTGTGTATTAGTCCATTTTCACACTATGATAAAAAAAAATACCCAAGACAGAGTAATTAATAAGAGAAATCGGTTTTTTTTTTTTTTTTTTTTTTTGGAGACGGAGTCTCGCTCTGTCGCCCAGGCTGGAGTGAAGTGGCGCAATCTCGGCTCACTGCAAGCTCCGCCTCCTGGGTTCACGCCATTCTCCTGGCTCAGCCTCTCCGAGTAGCTGGGACTACAAGCGCCCGCCACCACGCCCGCCTAATTTTTTGTATTTTTAGTAGAGACGGGGTTTCACCGTGGTCTCGATCTCCTGACCTCGTGATCCGCCCGCCTCGGCCTCCCAAAGTGCTGGGATTACAAGCGTGAGTCACTGCACCCGGCCGAGAAATAGGTTTAATTGACTCACAGTTCCACATGGCTGGGGAGGCCTCGGGAAACTTACAATTGAAGCAGGCAATTTCCCTGACCCCTTCGTAGGCGGGAACTGGAGCACATGAGCACTGGATGTAGCTGACTGCTTCAGTGCCAGCAGGGGCAAACTCCACTCACTTGGCCCTGCTGTGCTTCACCCTTCGTGGGAGGGAGCATGTAGGTGAGCAGGTGAGCAGGTGCAGGAGCCGGGGCGAGTGCTTTTGGGTCCCAGCCAGAGCAAACCCCACGGCAGTGTCTAGGGGGTGCCCACAACCCCTGAAGCTCAGAGGGAGTGTGTTACAGTGCTCTCTTAGCTCTGTTGTCCATGGACGGCTTAAGTTTTAAACAGCTCAGTGAGCCCTCTGCCCTTTTCAGTTGAGGTGGCTGCTTTCTGCCAGCAAGGGCAGAAGTTCAGTGTGATAGCCTTTTGCATCCTCACCCGTGGTACTGAAGCCCTTGTTCAGTGTCCAGGAAAAATCAAGTCACAAGAACAAATTGAAGGGCGGTGAATCCAGAGGATTGTATTGCCAGTGAAAGTGGCTCTTAGTGGAAAGGGTATGGAGCAGGAAGGTGATCTTCCCCCAGAGTCTAGCCATCCCCAACCAGACTCCTCTCCAAAGTTACACTATCAAGCCATCCCTCTGAAGTTAAGCTGCCTTCTCTCCAAAATCCAAGCATAGTCTCTGATGTCCAGCTCCTTCTCCTCTCTGGTTGAGCCTGGAGTTTTTATGGGCACAGGATGGAGGACAGGGAGGTCCATGGGTGGTTTTAGAAAAGGCAACATTCAAGCGGGACAACAGGAATGTATGTTCTCACTTTGGGTTGCGGTTCCAAGCTTGAGGGTGGGACCCTTACTGGGGACATGCCCTCTCCTGTCCAGAATTTCCCTGCCTCCTGTCCCTATCACAATTATGATGGAAGGCAAAGGGGAAGCAAGGACCTTCTTCACAAGGTGTCAGGAGAGAGAAGAGAAAAGGAGTAACATCCAAACACTTGTAAAACCATCAGATCTCATGAGAACTCACTCACTACCACAGGAACAGCATGGAGGAAACTGCCCTCATCATCCAATCAACTTCCCGCCCTCGACACATGGGGATTACAGTTTGAGATGAGATTTGGGTGGGGACACAGAGTCAAACCATATCAATGTGGTTGGTAGGAAGAAATGTGGGTGCCTTGAGGACAC
>NW_026652276.1:219250435-219271237 GCF_009828535.3 Hylobates moloch
ATATTTATTACATATAATACATAAAGTATATACATTATATTACATATAATACATAAAGTATATACATTATATTATATATAATACATAAAGTATATATATTTTATTATATATAATACATAAAGTATACATATTTTATTATATATAATATATAAAGTATATATAATTTTTATATATGTATATAAAGAAAAAACAACCGCAAAAAAGTAAAAGCAACAACAACAAAAAAGAAAACAGTAAATGACAGAAATATATTTGGATAATTG
Source organism: Hylobates moloch (assembly GCF_009828535.3). Classification (NCBI taxonomy): domain Eukaryota; kingdom Metazoa; phylum Chordata; class Mammalia; order Primates; family Hylobatidae; genus Hylobates; species Hylobates moloch. The sequence continues at coordinate 219,250,699 of NW_026652276.1, forward strand.
AACACATTTGTGGAGGAAATAGATTAAATGCAGGGAGAAAAAAGGAATAGTTATTGGTGTGAGCACAATATAGCACTTACGTGTCACTACTTGGACAGAATATGAATTTACTTTTCATCTCCATGTTCATTATAACTGACACATTTCCAGAAAAAGCAGAAGAGAAAAAAACAAGCCTCCATTAAGCCCAGTATACTTTCTGTGGATCCTAGTACACATTCATGTAATTTGAATATTTAAAGGAAACTCTAGTTGGTAATTATCTACCTGAAGCTACAGGTAATAAGTTTTTAAAAACATTACACACAAATTCTCCTAGGTCACAAAAAAATATTACTAGTCTTTTATACTTCAAAATAATGTGTATTCTGTCTCTATGTGAAAATCTTCAAGAATAGAAAAAAAAATCAACAAAAAATTGAAAATAAAACAAATGTTGGCAGCATTTATCACATGCCCTTCCTTAATAAACATGAAGAAAATTAAACAGATAACAACAGTGTTAAGCATTTAAAATTGAAATGTGATTTTAAAATATAGTTACACTTACTTCATCTGTGAAAAAAGGGAAAAATATTTTAAAAATAAAATAATTATATGTATAGCTATAATTATTAATGCTACAAAACATTAACTATATGAAAATAAGATAAAATACAAAGTGCAGTATTGTGAAGGACAAAATGTAGATGATTCATTTTTGATGGACAATATTAGCATTCAGAAGACCATCTAAGAACTTTATAAACGTAATAATGAAAAATTTTCCTCATTTGGCAGAAACCACAGCAAATTTTAATGTTAAACACAGAACCATTTTTTAGACTACAAACACTAACATCAAATTACATATAACTTGGATAAGGCAAGAAGTTCTAAATATTACTTAGCCATTTTAGATATAGCCCCTGATATGAGCTATATAGAATGGATAGTAATTATTACCAGATTTCTGGATGTTGAAAAGGTAAATATGTCTGTGGGTGAAAATTTTGTGGCAGTTTGTTCCATAAATGACATGACTAGAAAATGACTATATGGGCCGGGCGCGGTGGCTCACGCCTGTAATGCCAGCACTTTGGGAGGCCGAGGCCGGCGGATCACGAGGTCAGGAGATCGAGATTGTCCTGGCTAACACGGTGAAACCCCATCTCTACTAAAAATACAAAAAAATTAGCCAGGCGTGGTGGCGGGCACCTGTAGTCCCAGCTACTCGGAGAGGCTGAGGCAGGAGAATGGCGTGAACCCGGGAGACGGAGCTTGCAGTGAGCGGAGATTGCACCACTGCACTCCAGCCTGGGCGACAGAGCGGACTCCGTCTCAAAAAAAAAAAAAAAAAAAGAAGAAAAGGACTATATGTGTTTTTAATAATGTTGATTGTTGATTCCTCTGCAGAAACTGCCAGAATAACCTGTTAATCAAGCAAAGACAATATATTTGACTTACGGCAGCAAGGGAGAGCAGCATCTTCGTAAAGCCTCCGCGGTGTCTTGGCAGGGGAAGGTTTTAGGGTCTGGTGATGCAGGCAGGTCCTCCGAGGCAGGGACTGGTGGGGATTTGGAAAGAAAGTTCGTGACATAATAGTTCAGGATTGGTGGTCACAGCAAGTCTTTAAACAAGTCTGGAGAAACGGAACTATTGTCTTGATAAGACCAGCTGTTTCTCCAGGTGAGCACACGGTACTCTTGATAAGACTAGTTGTTGCCGCAACCAGGCAACTGTTTGCCTTAATAAATTAGTTTGCAGGAATTTCCTAAAGCGAATGACAAAGTTACTTACTTATTAGTCTGCAGTCTTATTTTCTGGGGCTATAATTTGCTGGGGGGAAAATGGTTGAGCTATATTGACAGAGATAATATCAATTCTCAGTAGAATGCTTATAAAAACTGAATCTAGATGAAATAATTTAGATGGCCAGGAATATAACAATCCTACAAATACACATGGAAAACGTAAGGGACAGAACAACAAATCCCTTGGCCAGGCGCGGTGGCTCACGCCTGTAATCCCAACACTTTGTGAGGCTGAGGTGAGCGGATCACTTGAGGCCAGGAGTTCGAGACCAGCCTGGCCAACATGGTGAAACCCTGTATCTACTACAAATACAAAAATTAGCCAGGCTTGGTGGCGGGCACCTGTAGTCCCAGCTACTAGGGAGGCTGAGTCAGGAGAATCACTTGAACCTGGGAGGTGGAGATTGCAGTGAGCTGAGATTATGCCACTGCACTCCAGCCTGGATGGCAGAGTAAAGAGTCTGTCTCAGAGAAAAAGAAAAAAAAAAAAAAAAAAAAAAAAGAAAGTCCAGAAAACCCTTAAAAAAATGTATATAACACAGCCTGTGTTCCTCGTTTTGCACATTCTTTAAACTTTACAGAAAACATGCAACAATGTCTTTGGCATCAGAGTTGGAGATACTTGAAAATAATTTTAGAAGAGAAAATTTTGAAGCCATTGTTGAAAAAAAAAAGGATAAAATCCGGTCAAAGCTATCATGACCCTAGAAACTCAAAGTAAGAATGCAATACTCAGACGTTATTGTGAGTTTAATTGTTGTATTTTTCTGCAACACAAGCCAAAGTTATAATTTTGAAAATAACCAATTTTAAATATATTTGCTCAGCACCAATTTGGTGTAATAGCTTCAGTAAAATTGATGTTATATGCAAAATGATGCAGGAGCAAAAATTCAATGTACATAATGCACTTAAAAGCATTAAAGAAATTAATAACCTTTTTGAAGACAGAGCAATAATGCTTAGGAAAAATATATTGATACTAAAAAAGTTGCAAAGTCTCTTGGCATTGACAAACTGATATAGGCAAGACTGAAAAAGGACCAAGACATTTCAATTTAACTGAAAATCCAATCTATGATCCAAAACTAAATTTCAAATTCAATTTTTTTTTCTATGCTAGATACAATATCATCTTTAAAGGAAAGTTTTAAAATACTGAAAGAAAATCATGGTCTTTCTGTGTTCTAGATGACAAACGTAATTTAAAGAATTCTAAGAAATATGAACTACTACAACTATGTAAGCACTAACTATTGAAATTGACTGGTGAACGTAGTAAGAAAAATGACACTGACAAGACTTCAATGTATATGAAACTAAAACTTTTAGTTGATTTCTAAAATCAACACCTCCATTTCTCTAGTTAAGGTATTGTAAGATATTTGCCACAATAATTTGCTGTACACATGCCCTATAACTTTGGTAGCTCTAAGCATAAAGTTAACTTTGTGGCAGTAACTGCCAATGGAAAATTTTATAGCTTCACCAAACTAAGGTTTATTAAAGGTACATGATGGCATAAGAAAAGCTTTGTATTTCTTTAGAAAATAAGACATGAGCAAGTAGGCATTGAAACTGTTACCAGTTGGGGGTGTCCAGGTTCTTGGCATTTTGAACAAAGAATTGGACAAAACTCACAAAGAAAAGAAAGAGTGAAGGGACAAAAACACAGATTTATTGAAATGAAAGCACACTCCACGGGGTGGGAGTGGCCTGAGCAAGTGGCTCAAGGGCCCAGTTACAGAATTCTCTGGGGTTTAAATACCCTCTAGAGGTTTCTATTGGTTACTTGGTGTACACCCTATTTAAATGGAGAGGCTGAAGTGAAGTTACAAAGTTATTTACTTGGTGAACACCCTATGTAGATGAAGGGGATGAAGTGGAGCTACAGAGTTATGTATTTGGTGTATACCTTGTGCAAGTGAAGAGGATGTTTCCTGTCATAGCTGAAGTAGAGTTACAAAGTTATTTATTTGGTCTTAGAAAGTTGGGTTTTTTCTGTTTGATTTAGTACTAGGAAGTCCTTAGGTTCCCTGCCCCCAGAGCCTATTCTCCTGCCTCATCTCCCCCATGAGAGACATGATCCTCATAAATCTTTATGGGAATCAGAGGGACTGATGGTCTTTCTTCTGCAACTCCTTCATGCTGGCTTGGGGTGTAGTCTCTACCTATTGGGGATCATGGAACTGTCTAATGGAGGCAGGGTAGCTTCTTGATGGCCAGGGAGGTGGGGGGTGTCTTCACCTGGAACTGACTGGAAACCTTGTTGCATGATCATCTGAAGCTTGATGGTCTCTAGGTGACAGGAAATGCATTTGGTTAAAAGATTTAATGGGAACTTCAGGGGGTGGATACCTGTGCTGTCAGGAATGTTTGTTATAGAGATTTGCAGGAGAAAAACAAAACCTGGTCTGTTCTAAGATCTATATGTTTCCTTAAAGCCTTAGCATGAGTGACTCCATTTTGGTTTGGTTTTGTCTGTTGGGGCCTAGCACATGAGCTTAGTCCAAAACAATGACCTCCCATAATTTTGTTCTAAAAAATTCCCCCTTTTTGGTCAGGTTCTCACTTAGGTGAGAGTGTGACCAAAACTTAAGGCGTTACTGCCACTCTCAGTTACCATAATGTTGGGTTTCCAGCCTCAGCACATCATTGATAAGTTACGGTGTCCTCATGGTGGCATATTTCTTTCAGCTCTTGTCATTCAAGTTAAAGAGAAACCATTTGACATTCTAGAGATGGCTGCATGCAAACACTTAAAACCTTTGAGATAATGCAGCACACCAGGGAGACTATTATTATGACTATCGGAAGGATAATACCAAGACCTTGGAGTGTACTCCTTACCCAGGGTTCCCATAAACCAAACCACATAAAATCAAATAGATCAAAGAATGAGCTAAACAGTCTACTCACCTAAATAAGCAATCTCTTCATTAATCCTCTACCATTGAATCTCTATAATCTTCATTTGATGTATTTCTCCATAGGTCACAGTACCAGCAGCTGCACAGATACTTCTGTTCAGCCAATTCTATCATAACCTTTACAAAAGAATTTAAAGTCTTTAAAGTCTGTTGTGTAACTATAGCCTTTACAGTAGAATCTGCTGTAGAGCCTATCATGAGGGATAAATTTCTAATCATTGCTTTTACTCCAAACTATGGAAAAAGGACCTAACAAATGACGCCCTTCTAGAAGAGTGAAGGCCTCCTGGCAATGTTCTCTTTAACCCATGATGTGGATTAAAAGGAGTGAAACAATGTTCCATTTCTGACTGATTATGAAGCAACATATGTACCATTAAAGTTTCTCACCTACAGGCCAGGCGCGGTGGCTCATGCCTGTAATCCTAGCACTTTGGGAGGCCGAGGCGGGCAGATCACGAGGTCAGGAGACTGAGACCATCCTGGCTAACATGCTAAAACCCCACCTCTACTAAAAATACAAAAATTAGCCGGGCGTTATGGTGGGTGCCTGTAGTCCCAGCAACTCGGGAGGCTGAGGCGGGAGAATGGGGTGAACCAGGGAGGTGAAGCTTGCAGTGAGCCAAGATTGCACCAGTGCACTCCAGCCTGGGCAACAAAGCGAGACTCCATCTCAAAAAAAAAAAAAAAAAAAAAAAAGGCCGGGCGCGGTGGCTCAAGCCTGTAATCCCAGCACTTTGGGAGGCCAATGCGGGCGGATCACGAGGTCAGGAGACCGAGACCATCCTGGCTAACACGGTGAAACCCTGTCTCTACTAAAAATACAAAAAATTATCCAGGCGTGTTGGCGGGCGCCTGTAGTCCCAGCTACTCGGGAGGCTAAGGCAGGAGAATGGCGTGAACCCGGGAGGCGGAGCTTGCAGTGAGCCGAGATCGCGCCACTGCACTCCAGCCTGGGGGACAGAGAAAGACTCTGTCTCAAAAAAAAAAAAAAAAAAAAAAACTTTCTCACCTACATCAGGCTTTCATCTTTTATCTACCAAACTATAAGGTTATCCATGTATAAGGCTGGCTGCAAAATCCTTCACAAATAAAAGTATGCCCAATAAGTACACACAACAAACCTCTTTTCAATTTCTACTGTTCATAGAGGCATAAACAAGGAAAAAATATTCAAAGAGTCTCGTGATAGTGGAGAAGTTTTGATCCACGATGTTGGGAAAAGTTGTTCACATCAAGGATGCCATCTTTTTCTGGGGAGAAACTTCGCTGGTTAGCTTTACCTTAAGGGTTCCAATGGGTGTACAATTCCAAAAGTGTGGAGGGACCCTTTTCATCTGTGAGATTATGAACTCAAAGTTCAAGGTCCCGAAGTTTTACTGTAGTGTGGATAGCAAGAACAGTCTTTCTCTGATGTTCTCAGAAGATACAATCTTCCGGTTCTAGACTGTGAAGGGGTTGATTGTCCTCACTCAATGAACCACAAAAAGCTTTCTTTACCTGGTGAAAATACACTGTAGCATAATAATCTACTGTTACAACATCAGCCCTCTTGCATGGGAAAGTTTTTATACAGCCAGAAAACATGCATTGAAAATGACAATTGAAATGTTTAAATGACCCATCAGGTAGCCAAATGTACCTGAAGCTTTGATTGTCTTCCCAGGAATATGGATTTGACGAATCATATATTGGTTATAAACTACTTTAGCAATTTATAAGTCAGCACTCCAGTATAAATTTAATTTGGATCATTTTATCTCTTCCATGATGAGTCATAGAATGCATAACCTTTAATAACAAAAGCTTTAAGGACTCAGGAAGGACAAGGTGGCTATCCTAGTTCTCCATGAGTCCATGCTTAACACTGGACTTATGACCTCTTGAATACCAGTTGTTTCTCCAGCTTAGGGGCATAGCACTGATAACTACTGGGTTATAATTGGTCATTTGATTTAAGACCATGGAGTTCAAATAACTTTAAATAATGGTAGTTAAAAACACTATTTACAAGGAAATTTGGTTATTTCTGTGATCTACAGTAACAACATAATAATTAAGACTGATAGAATATACTAGAATTTTAGGACTCCCATAAAAATCATTCAGTCGACTGAGAAGAAAAAACCTTCTTCCAGAAAAACAAGATCCAAGAAGAGAAAAAAACACAACATAAAGGCCTTTTAAATATACCTATAGTTAGAATCCACTTTTAACTAAACTGACTTAACCATAACATTCTTTAAAAAAAAAAAAAAATCCTTTAAAATCTCGTATTACCCAATTTTAGCCACACCAAGTGGCCAATATTTCTGGCTTTTCAGCCTTACCAAAGGTAACCTCCCAAATGCTCAGAGAAGAAAAATTCAAGATGGTTCACAGAGGGGAAGAGAACCAACAAATGGTAAAGGTCACACAGATATCAAACCAGAAAGGAATCATTTCCCAAGCCAGGACTGAACACAGGCCACCACTGTAAAATGGCAAAACCCCAGCTGCTGAGCCACAGCATTGGACAGTCTACACTGTTCCTTCCAGAAGGAGCCTAGAGTAGCTCATTTTGAGCTTGCAAAGGCTTCCAACTACTTAAGACAATTTTTAGAGCTAACTATGACCTCCTAGGGACATAAAACAAGATGGAGACCTCATCCAGTTGTTTTGTTTGTTTCAGGGACCTGCAGCAAAGTTTGTTACTGACTAGCCTACTGGGTTGTCATGAGCAGTGAGCTTATGGAGTCCTAAGCCCATGTTCTATCCTAAGGTACACCTCTTCATGACAGTACAACACAGAAAGAAAAATTCATAGCACAAAATAACCCAGATTTGCTACAGCTTATGAGTAGCCTCAGAATTTCTTTTCACATTAACCAAAACTTTACAAAGGAGATAAACAGTGATTTTTACCATTCATTCAATTGGTTTGCACAGAGAGAGGTCAGAAGTCCAACTGGTAAGAAATTCTTACCCTTTTGCTGGCATGTCAGGTTTCTGGGTTCTCCTTCCCTATGCAGCCCTAGTGACCCTACTCAACTGTAGGCAAAAAAAAAAAAAAAAAATACATTGCCATGAATTAAGAACATTCACAAATAGTTTACAAATTTTGGAGAAATTAGGCAGACAGAGAGAAAAATGACTCAAATTCTATTTATGAAAGTATATTCAATACATTTAAAGTATCAGGGAGACTAATATCCAAAAAGTTAAAGTTTAAAAAGCTGGTGCACCCCATCAATTCCTGGGGGCCTGACAAATGTAGTCTAGGAATTCCAGATTAATGGAACAAATGATGACTTGCTAGAAAGTCATAGGAAATGAAATAACTATTCACAGAACCAAATAAAAGCTTTCCACTAGAAACTAAAAAAAAAAAAAAAATCATGGTTTTATATATATGCATACACAAGCAAAGCCCAGAGGAGAATAAACAGCAAATTAATAAAAATTAAAAGCAAAAACACAGAAACAGGAAACCAACCCTAAATTTTTTCTACCCAATCTACCCTGGAGGCTACATTGTTACCCAGGGCCCCCAAAAACCCACATAATAAATTTTTATTCCTGATACACAATTCAATATCCTTAAGTCCACCAATATCACCATACATCCTGTGCAATCAATAAATTCACTCTAGGCTGGGCACAATAGCTCACACCTGTAATCCCAGCACTTTGGGAGGCTGAGGCGGGTGGATCACCTGAGGTTAGGAGTTCGAGACCAGCCTTGCCAACATGGTAAAACCTCATTTCTACTAATAATACAAAAGTTAGCTGGGCATGGTGGTGTACACCTGTAATCCCAACTACTTAGGAGGGTGAGGCAGGAGAATCGCTTGAACTCTGAAGGCGGAGGTTGCAGTGAGCCGAGATTGCACCACTGCACTCCAGCCTGGGGGATAAGAGTGAAACACCATCTCCAAAAAAATAAAGAAAGAAAGAAGAAATTCACTGTAGGCACATGACCAACAAGTACTCCAGTGCCAGCACTATCCATGCAAAACAGTAAACGTAGTGTGAAGCAGTGCAAGCATGTAGGTGAAATTTGGCTCCACACTAAATCCAGCTTCATGCTTAACTACATTTAAAAAAGAATTACCAAACTTCTGATGCATTTCTTTACAATATTTATTTTACTTTAATCAAGACTAAGTGGGAGATAATTGAATCATGGGGGCAAACCTTTCCAATGTTGTTCTTGTGATACAAAATAAGTCTCGTGAGATCTGATGGCTTTATAAAGAGGAGTTACCCTGCACAAGCTCTCTCTCTTTGCCTGCTGCCATCCATGTAAGACATGACTTGCTCCTCCTTGCCTTCTACCATGATTGTGAGGCCTCCCCAGCCACGTGGAACTGTTAGTCCATTAAACCCCTTTTCCTGTATAAATTACCCAGTCTTGGGTATGTCTTTATCAGCAGCATGAAAATAGACTGATACAAACTGTAATGATAGGAAGCTGGGTAGATTTCTTTTGTCCTTAGCCAGAAGAGTAGGGGAAGGGAAGAATTTTTCATAAGAAAAGGTTTAAGTTGCCTAAAAGGCATGTGAGTTTGCCCCAGAGGAGCTGTGCCACATGTAGGGATCAGAGATCACAACCAGAAAAGACGGAAAAGAATCTTACCCCTTTCCAGGCAGGGCAACTACCCCCATTCACTCCTTGCATTCAGGAAACACTGGAGAGTGGCCCCGGCCAGAATCTTGCAGTTACCTTCCTGTTTAGGCACTGCCCACCAAGGGTCCACAGTTGGAAAGGAAAAGAGAGAGAGAGAGAGAGAGAGAGACGGATTCCACTGTATGGAACAGAAAGGAAAATGAGAAAAATAAACCCCAAACTTTGGGCTTACCTCCTGACTGGCTTGCCAAAATATGTTACCGGTTGAGGTGTCCAGGTCCTTAGCATTTTAAACAAAAAATTAGACAAAATGCACGAACAAAGCAAGAAAGGAATGAAGCAATAAAAGCACAGATTTATTGAAGCAAAAGCACACTCCACAGGGTGGGAGAGGCTCCAGCAAGTGCCTAGCCCAGTTACAGAATTCTCTAGGGTGAAAAACCCTCTAGATGTTTCCCATTGATTACTTGGTATAAGCCCTTTGTAAATGAAAAGGCTGAAGTGAAGTTACAAAGTTATTTACTTGGCTACACACTATGCAAATAAAGAGGATGAAGTGATGTTACAAAGTTATTTACTTGGTATACACCTTATGCAAATTAAGAGGATGTTTCCTGTCATAGCTGAAGTAGAGATACAAAGTTATTTACTTGGTCTAAGAAAGTTGGAGTTTTTCTGTTTGATTTAGTTCTAGGAAGGCCTTAGGTTTCCTGCTCTGAGACCTTATTCTCCTGCCTCAAAACTGTCATTAAAATGTTTTGTCTCTGAAAGTAAGATGCATATAACAGGCCGGGCGCGGTGGCTCACGCTTGTAATCCCAGCACTTTGGGAGGCCGAGGCGGGCGGATCACGAGGTCAGGAGATCGAGACCACGGTGAAACCCCGTCTCTACTAAAAATACAAAAAAATTAGCCGGGCGTGGTGGCGGGCGCCTGTAGTCCCAGCTACTCGGAGAGGCTGAGGCAGGAGAATGGCGTGAACCCGGGAGGCGGAGCTTGCAGTGAGCCGAGATCGCGCCACTGCACTCCAGCCTGGGCGACAGAGCGAGACTCCGTCTCAAAAAAAAAAAAAAAAAAAAAAAAGATGCATATAACTACCTTCTAACAAATTATTAATTCCTAATGATTTCTTAATTATTCTAGTGAGTTCTTAGTGTGATTAAATATTTGTGCTTCCTATTTATTTAATCATTCAATTTGTAGAATTTGTATAGAATGACTTCATTCTTGCTATAATTTTTATTAAGAAATAAATATAGTCAGGTATGATGGCCCATGCTTGTAATCCTAGCATTTTGGGAAGCCAAGGCAGGAGAATCTCTTGATCCCAGGATTCAAGACCAGCCTACGTAACATAGGGAGACCTTGTCTCTATTTTAAAAAGAATAAATAAAGAAAGAAAAATTATAATACCTTCTAAAAATTGTGCTTAAGGAAAAGAAAACTAATTATACTCAAGGAAGGGATACCTTTTTCCTAAATCTCACAGAAGCTGGCTACAGTTGCCAAGGCATAGCTCTTAAAATGTTAAAAACATAATTCTAATACAAATAGCAAGTTTATGTCAAATATTTATTAAACTCATTAATAAGGAACCCAGAAGGATGAAAAGCCCAGTTCAAAAGAGAATTTAAGAAACTAGATTTTTATGATAAATGGAGAGGGGGCAGTAATGCTGAAATAAAGTTGTTACATTAGATAAAGTTATATGATGATTAAAACCCTAAGGGGGCCAGGTGCCATTCACTCCTATAATCCCAGCACTTTGGGAGGCTGAGGTGGGAGGATTGAGAGAAGAGAGAGGGAGGAACTGGTAGAAGCCTTCCAACAAGCGTGAGCCACTGCGCCCGGCCCCTGTCTCTAAATTTTTAAAAAATAATAATCGTACGGGAATAATAAGATCATAACACTTCTTGCTTGAGGCCAGGAGTTTGAAACCAGCCTGGACAACACAGTGAGACCTTGTCTCTAGAAAAATAAATAAATAAATAGGGCAGGAGGATGGCTTGAGCCCGGGAGGTCACACCACTGCACTCCTACCTGGGTAACAGAGCCAGACTCTGCCTCAATGAAAAAAATTATTTTAAAAAATCATAACCTTCTGCTTTACCTTTCCCACTAAACAAAAAAGAAAGTCGTTGCACCAGATCAACTTTACAGAATTGCAAAGTCTCTGGGTTCTAATGAATTATGCCAACAAGCTTAAATTTCCTGAGTCAGATGATCCTTGAGTGGGCTTGCTAGAAATGTTCTTAGAATGACATTAATCACCTTTCACCTTATGTCCAAGTTTTCAATAATGTTCCTTAACATGGGCTATTGGTAGCCCCACATATTCATAGCAAAGCAGGACTCAGTACTTGATTGTGTAAAAAACAAAATGAAATAAAACCAGTTTGAACTCATAAGGCATAGTGGAGTGAAAAAGATTTTACTAAAGACTTTACAGTGAGATTGAAGAGAGAGTTATACTGTATCTCTCACAGCAAAACTTAGATCCTTTGCTTATCATGCTTGTTGTCTTAGCTACATTGCTTCCCCCTCGGCCCTCCCCAATTCTTTCTCTACCTATTCTATTTTTTTTTCCTAGTGCAAAGAAATATACCTTCTTCAAGCTTGCATCCTCACACCTGGTACCCCCCAACCCAAAGCAATAAATGGGCATTTTACAAATGAAGATCCAAAATGAGTGCTCAATTCCAAATCAATTCTTTTTGTTCTTCTTAATGTCACCACTGGTAAGAAGTAAGCCATTTTGCCTTAAGGAAAAAAAAAAAAAAAACATATGGGTAAGATAAACAGGCTTATTAATTTCCAATCATTATTTTAGGACCACTGATACTGTTCCATGTTTTCATATCTGTTATGGCATTTACTATAAGGTAGGCAGCTATTACTATCACCATGTAACAAATTAAGCAGCTGAGCTCAAAGAGGCTGCCGTCTTGCCAGTCATAATAAAAAGCAAGGCTCGGGTCGAGACCCAGGGCTTCAAATTCCAAATCGGGAGCTGATTTCTTATAGCTGAGATCAGAGGTTATAACCCCCTGTTCTGTTAGTAAATCTATGAACTGGTGCTCAATCTAAAATGCTACTTAGAAATAATCAACTAGGGCCAGGCACGGTGGCTGATGCCTGTAATCCCAGCACTTTGGGAGGCTGAGGTGGGTGAATCACGAGGTCAGGAGATTGAGACCAGCCTGGCCAACATGGTGAAACCACATCTCTACTAAAAAATACAAAAATTAGCCTAGTGTGGTGGTGGGCGCCTGTAATCCCAGCTACTCGGGAGGCTGAGGCAGGAGAATTGCTTGAACCCAGGAGACAGAGGTTGCAGTGAGCTGAGACGGTGCCACTGCACTCCAGCCTGGGCAACAGAGTGAGACTGTCTCAAAAAAATAAAAAACAAAAAATAACTATTGTTCTCTTCCTCCAAGATTTCTCATTCTCAGCGCTATTGACATTTTTCTTTTGTGCAGGAGGCTGCCTGTGCATTGTAGGATGTTTAGCAGCATTTTGTGCTACTTAGAATCCATTAACTTGATGCAAGTAGCAACCACACACACGCTTTTCCCCAATGATAACAAAATCAGCCCCAGTTGAGAACCACTGTTCTACTCTATGCTGAACTCCTGTGGAATTCCCATCCTCTGTGTTTCCCTCAGTCTGTGAGAACACGAGTGTAGGCCCTGAAAACCTCCTGCCTGTGGCCTCTGTTTGGTCCTCCTGGACTTCCTGTAGGCCCCTCGCCTGCAGTAACCAACATCCTCACTGTGAACCTTTATCTGTCCTTGGAGGGTGTCCAAAACCTACTCACATCCGCTTGATTCTGTATGCTAGCTCATCCAGGCAGCCTGAGTCCATGGCTATTCAAGACCAGGAGTTAAAATTGAATTGGCTGCCCAAGAATGATTTACTGGAGGCTTCTGGAAATGTCTCCCACAACTGGATTAACTATTTTGATTAATTTGACCCGTCAGTTTGTTAGGAAGGAGAGGAATAGCCATTTAATTTATTTATTCACTTAATTTATTCAACTGAATAATTTATTTAGATGCATTCATTTATTTATTTAACTGATACTGTGACTGAGATGACTTGTTTTTTTGACTAAATTGAACAGTTAAAATGATCAGATTCGTTGTGCATTGAGACTCAGGCTGAATGCAGCTACTATCTCAGTGAAAATGATTTCATATCCTTTATTCCCCAGAGAATGTAGCTCAGTTAATAAATAATCACAATTTTTATTTAGCGGTTGTTTCTAACTATTCTTTTTTCTTTTCGTTGCAAAGAATATATGATTTTTTTTCTTACATTTCAAAAATGGTTGTAAAAATAATGTTTGGGGACCCTTGTGCTGATATGACTGACTGTATCTTTCAGGCAAGAGAGAGCATCATTCACTAGCACATACACAGAACTCAGTACAATAAATATGTGTCATTGTACATCCATGGTGGATTTCCTGTGTGATGGAGGGGAGAAAAATTGAAGACAGAGCAGAGGGTTCTCTTCACACGAGATTTCTTAGGGAGCTCGTAAAAAGGATTTACTGTATTTTGATTAATCCATCCTTCATCCACCTTGAGTGTCTCCATGGCAACCGGATATTTGTTTCCCAAAGATGGGCTTTCAGACTATGGAAGGTTCATTCAGCTCCATACAAAACCCCCTGTATTTCTGAGAACCACATATTTGAAATTCAGCGTGCATAGACAACCACTCCCAAACCCTTGTCTGTGTTACTGATGCCAGTGCTACTATCATTTTATCAATGACAAGACATGATCAATTTTTGAAGCATTTTCTCAGAGTTAACACAGACATCTGTTTTGCCTCTATTCCTCAATAACATTAAGTATTTTAAGTTTAGCCTAAAGGAACTGAGCTAAGTAGCCATTATGGGACTGAAAAAAAGAAAAAACAAAAAAGACACCATGTCAAATGTTAGTTAGAGTATTTCAGGGCATAGGTCGTAGTACTGCACCAACTGGATGCTCTTGTAAATAAAAATAACACCAAAAATTAATGATTCCGGCTGGGCGAGGTGGGTCACTCCTGTAATCCCAGCATCCTGGGAGGCCAAGGCGGGCAGATTACTTGAGGTCAGGAGTTCGAGACCAGCCTGACCAACATGGTGAAACCCCAGCTCTACTAAAAAAAAAAAAAAAAAAAAAATAGCCGGGCCTGGTGGCGCATGCCTATAATGCCAGCTACTCAGGAGGCTGAGGCAGGCAGAATCGCTTGAACCCGGGAGGCGGAGGTTGCAGTGAGCTAAGATCACGCCGCTGCACTCCAGCCTGGGAGACAGAGCAAGACTCTGTCTGAAACAAACAAACAAACAAACAAAAAAAAAAAAAGGAAAGAAAAGAAATTAATAATCCCTTTCTTAGCCAGGCATGGTGGCGTGCACCTGCAGTCTCAGCTCCTCAGGAGGCTGAGGTGGGAGCACTGTTTGAGCCCGGGAGGGGAGGTTGCAGTGGGCTGAGATTGCACCACTGCATTCCAGCCTGAGTGACAGAGCGAGACCCTGTCTCAAAACAAACAAACAAAAATTCGATGTGTACTAGCGTGCAAAGGACACACATTTCATAGATGAGGTTGCATGACTTGCCCATTGTCTCACATGAGTTAGAAACCTGGCTGAAACGAGAGTGTGGAGACCCAAACTCCCAGCACACAGCTCTGCAGGCACCACACAACAGGGCTTCCATCCTCGGCTCCCAGGCCAGCCTGAACAGTGCTCTGATGACGGACTGTGTGTGAGTCCTCCTCTCTCTCAGAAGAATTCATTCCTTTCTGCTTTTCCCAAACTCTCTGCTCTTCAATATGGAAAGATGGCATGGATGGCATGGATGGATGGATGGATGGATGGATGGATGGATGGATGGATGGATGGATGGTGGATGGATGGATGGATGGATGGATGGATGGATGGATGGATGGATGGCAAAAGCTCTGGAAAATAACATCAATTACTTTCAGTTTTGTTTTGTTTTAACCACATATCCCCAAAAGGTATTATCTGGGGACAATTTCACTTTATTCTTATATACATACCTTATATTCTTCAGTATTCTTTTCTTTTTCATGACTACAAATTACATTTATAATCAGCAAAAACAACAAGAAAGATTTCCATTTTGGAAAAAAACAAAAACCAAAAAAGTAGTCTCCAAAATCCAAAATAGACACCAAAATAAATCTATTTCTGATGTAAGAAAACAAAACACAAAACAAAAAACGCATGACCATTTATGCATTTATGCAACTATAATGCAGTAAGTAGGATTTGCACAATTTCTCTCATTCTTTTATTTGAAAAAAAATCACCAAGTGGATTGTAATGTCTTTATTAATGATTAAAGTAACAAAACCAGGTTCTGTTACTTGTATAATGGAACTAATAATTTCAACTTTTTTTCCCTAAAAGTAATATTGAATTGGTCTGACACACAGTTTAGGAATCATAACTTGAATTATTGGAATTCATTCGGGAAGCCCAGCCTCACTTAAAATTGCTGCTGTCTGCAATGTAATAAATGTGATCGATGGCCTTCTGCAGCTATGCGGTTTAGCTGCTCCTTCGTTGTTGAGGGAGAGGCCCCTTTGTGTGTATACATGTGGGTATTTCTTGCACGCTCTGCAACTGTTTCCAACAGGAACTAGTTTTGAGCCTCCTGCTCACAGTTATCTAAGAATATCCCGTTATTTTCCAATTATCATAGAACAATTTAGATTACCTGTAAGAAAAAAAAATTCATTGAAGATGGATGACTCGTAAAACAGTAAAAATATAAGCACAGGGAGCCCTTATTAGTTCTGTTTCTCTTGATTCTTTGTCATTTTGAACTAGAAGGAAAAATTGGTTTCTACTGGTAACTAGACTTTCACAAGATCATCGAATTAAGCAAAGTCACACCAGAAAATTTAAATTAGTCTCAACATTTTTCGTTAGAAACAAGTGTTTAAATACACTTTTTTTTTTTTTTTTTTTCTGAGACGGAATCTCACTCTGTCGCCGAGGCTGGAGTGCAGTGGCGCGATCTCGGCTCACTGTAAGCTCCGCCTCCCGGGTTCACGCCATTCTCCTGCCTCAGCCTCCGAGTAGCTGGGACTACAGGCGCGTGCCACCACGCCTGTCTAATTTTTTGTATTTTTTTAGTAGAGACGGGGTTTTACCATGATAACCAGGATGGTCTCGATCTCCTGACCTCATGATCCACCGGCCTCGGCCTCCCAAAGTGCTGGGATTGTAGGCGTGAGCCACCACGCCCAGCCAAAAATACACTTTCAAACAAAGTCAATGAAGATTTTAGTCAGTGCCTTCCCTAACATATCTCCAATATTTCTTCTTCTTTTCTTTTTTCTTTTTTGTGAGACAGGGTCTCACTCTGTCACCCAGGCTGGAGTGCAGAGGCACCAGCATAGCTCACTGCAGCCTCAAACTCTTGGGCTCAAGCAATACTACTGCCTCAGCCTCCCGAGTACCTGGGACCACAGGCACACACCGCCATACCTGGCTAATTTTTTAAATCTTTTGTAGAGATGGGGTCCTGCTATGTTTCCCAGGCTGATCTCAAATTCCTGGGCTCAAGCAATCTGCCCACCTCGGCCTGTAATCCCAAATGCTGGGATTACAGGTGCAAGCCACTGCACCTGGCCAGTATCTTCAGTATTTCTGTACCTCCTCCCTGCTCTCCTTTTTTCTTCCATCAGACTTAACACTTCAATTCATAATTTTAGAAATAAATCATTTGACACATCTCTTGCAGTTGATTACAACACACCCATGTATAGGAATAAAGCAGAGAATTTAAGCGATATACTCTACTACCATGTGAGATGTTTAACTCCTAAATCAAATTATCTTCTTCACTTAGTAAATTTATGAATACAGGTTAAATATCCCTTATCTGAAATGCTTAGGACCAGAAGTGTTTCAAATTGAAGACTTTTTCAGATTTTGGAATGTTTGCTTATACATAATGAGATATCTTAGAGCTGGGATGCAAGTCTAAACACAAAATGTATTTATGTTGCCTATATCTTATGCACATAGCCTGAAGGAAATTTTATACAATATTTTAAATAATTTTGTGCATAAAACAAAGATGGTGCACATTGAACCATCAGAAAGCAAAGCTGTCACTATCTCAGCCACCCATGTGGACTATCTGTGGTTGTTTGATATCATCATTCCTGACACTGATTTATATATCAATAAGCTGTCATTTTCTTCCACTTATTCACACATAAGTACTTAACAGTAAAAAAAAATGACATGGCCGGGCGCAGTGGCTCACGCTTCTAATCCCAGCACTTTGGGAGGCCGAGGCGGGCGGATCACGAGGTCAGGAGATCGAGACCACGGTGAAACCCCGTCTCTACTAAAAATACAAAAAAATTAGCCGGGTGTGGTGGCGGGCGCCTAAAGTCCCAGCTACTCGGAGAGGCTGAGGCAGGAGAATAGCATGAACCTGGGAGGCGGAGCTTGCAGTGAGCCGAGATCGCGCCACTGCACTCCAGCCTGGGCGACAGAGCGAGACTCTGTCTCAAAAAAAAAAAAAATGACATATGATTAATACAGTGCAAAAATCATGTGTTCAGGGTAACTAAGCAGCATAGTAGCATCCCCAGAAAACCTGTATCAGCCGCTAAACTGCAACAACAGCCAACAGCAGGCACTGTCTCTACCTATGATGTTGTGCTTTTGGTTAAGGGGTTACGTTGCACAGTATTTTAATTTTTAGGTGACAAAAAACATCTGAAGCAGTTGAGGGACCAAGAAGTGGATCATCTAGAGATGAGGAGGCATTCTGCTTGGTGGCTTTTTTTACTTTTTATTTTATTTATTTATTTATTTATTTAGAGACAGAGTCTTGCTCTGTCACCCAGGCTGGAGTGCAGTGGCGCAATCTTCACTCATTGCAACTTCTGCCTCCCAGGTTCAAGCGATTCTCCTGCCTCAGCAGCCTGAGTAGCTGGGACTACAGGGCATGCCACCACGCCTGGCTAATTTTTGTGTTTTTAGTAGAGACGGGATTTCACCATGTTGGCCAGGATGGTCTTGATCTCCTGACTCTGTGATCCACCCGCCTAGGCCTTCCCAAGTGCTGGGATTACAGGCGTGAGTCACCGTGCCTGGCCTGGGTGGTTTTTAAAAACATTTCCTCTGGAGTCCTCTGCCTCAGTAACTACAGTTTTTGTCTCAGAAGTCTCTCTTTGATTTTATATGAATATGCGCTGCTCGATTCCAGCAATAAACCTATCACACATTTTCACCACGTTGTCTATAGGCCCTTTTTCTGCAGTGTTAATACTTCAGCATCACCATTATCACAACCTCCTTGATTCAGAACCATTTCAGCTATTTCACTATCAGTCAATGAATGACAATTATAGTCTCATTATAGATGTTAAAAACTTCTTCGACATTCACTTCTTCCAGGATACTGGCAGAATCTGAAGGTATACTGTTTGCATATGTAAGGAGGTCAGGGATCATATTTTTTTTCTCACTTGACATATGGAATTCTTCAAAGTCACTGCCTTCTTCGTTATCATCATTGAACAGTCTCAGGTTGGAGGTTGTACCAGGCATGCACATTTGTGTCTTTATTTTTTTATTTATTTTTTTTTTTTTGAGACAGAGTCTTGCTCTGTCCCCCAGGCTGGAGTGCAGTGGAGCGATCTCGGCTCACTGCAAGCTCCGCCTCCCGGGTTCACGCCATTCTCCTGCCTCAGCCTCCTGAGTAGCTGGGACTACAGGCGCCCGCCAACATGCCCAGCTAATTTTTTTTTGTATTTTTAGTAGAGACGGGGTTTCACCGTGTTAGCCAGGATGGTCTCGATCTCCTGACCTCGTGATCCACCCGCCTCGGCCTCCCAAAGTGCTGGGATTACAGGCTTGAGCCACTGCGCCCGGCCAGTTGTGTCTTTAGTTACTGTGTTCCAAGCACTGACACAACAGCATCCTTCATGCTAAACTCCTTTCGAAAACCTTTCAGGTCTGGCCAGGCGCAGTGGCTCAGGCCTGTAATCCCAGCACTTTGGGAGGCTGAGGCAGGCAGATCACTTGAGGTGAGGAGCTCCAGACTGGCTGGCCAACATGGTGAAACCCCATCTCTACTAAATATAAAAATTAGTCAGGCATGGTGGTGGGCACCTGAAATCCCAGTTACTCAGAAGGCTGAGGCAGGAGAATCACTTGAGCCTGGGAGGCGGAAGTTGCAGTGAGCCAAGATCACGCTACTACACTCCAGCCTGGGTGACAGAGCAAGACTCTGTCTCAAAAAAAAAAAAAAAAAAAAAGAAAGAAAGAAAGAAAAAGAAAACCTTTCAGGGCTGGGCATGGTGGCTCACACCTGTAAACCCAGCATTTTGGGAGGCCAAAGCAGGCAAATTGCCTGAGTCCAGGAGTTCTAGACCAGTCTGGGCAACATGGTAAAACCCCATCTCTACCAAAAATACAAAAAAATGAGCCAGGCGTGGTGACAACACCTGTGGTCCCAGCTACTTGGGAGGCTGAGGTGAGAGGATCACTTGAGCCTGGAAGGCAGAGGTTGCAGTGAGCCAAGATTACACCACTGCACTCCAGCCTGAGTAACAGAGTGAGACCTCATCTAAAAAAAAAAAAAAAAAGAAATAAAGAAAACCTTTCACACTTATGCTTCTGTTCACTACTGCTAGCATGCTGTTAAAGAAAGAGTTTTTATATTTACTATTCATTAATCCGAGGATGTCCTGATCACATGACTGAATTAATGAAGTCACATTTTTGAAGAAGGTATATGGCATAGACACTGTTTTTTATAAGAATTTCAGCTCAGCCAGGTGCCGTGCCTCACGTCTGTAATCCCAGCACTTTGGAAGGCTGAGGCAGGTGGATCACCTGAGGTCAGGAGTTCGAGACCAGCCTGACCAACATGGAGAAATCGCCTCTCTATTAAAAATACAAAATTAGCCAGGCATGATGGCGTATGCCTGTAATCCCAGCTACTCAGGAGGCTGAGGCAGGAGAATCACTTGAACCCGGGAGTCAGAGGTTGTGGTGAACTGAGGTCATGCCATTACACTCCAGCCTGGTGACAGAACAAAACTCCATCTCCAAGGAAGGAAGGAAGGAAGGAAGGAAGGAAGGAAGGAAGGGGAGAGAGAGAGAGAGGAAGGAAGGAAGGAAGGAAGGAAGGAAGGAAGGAAGGA
>NW_026652276.1:219271637-219272058 GCF_009828535.3 Hylobates moloch
GCGCTGCTCGATTCCAGCAATAAACCTATCACACATTTTCACCACGTTGTCTATAGGCCCTTTTTCTGCAGTGTTAATACTTCAGCATCACCATTATCACAACCTCCTTGATTCAGAACCATTTCAGCTATTTCACTATCAGTCAATGAATGACAATTATAGTCTCATTATAGATGTTAAAAACTTCTTCGACATTCACTTCTTCCAGGATACTGGCAGAATCTGAAGGTATACTGTTTGCATATGTAAGGAGGTCAGGGATCATATTTTTTTTCTCACTTGACATATGGAATTCTTCAAAGTCACTGCCTTCTTCGTTATCATCATTGAACAGTCTCAGGTTGGAGGTTGTACCAGGCATGCACATTTGTGTCTTTATTTTATTTATTTTTTTTTTTTTTGAGACGGAGTCTTGCTCTGT
>NW_026652276.1:219272158-219274342 GCF_009828535.3 Hylobates moloch
GCCTCCCAAAGTGCTGGGATTACAGGCTTGAGCCACTGCGCCCGGCCAGTTGTGTCTTTAGTTACCGTGTTCCAAGCACTGACACAACAGCATCCTTCATGCTAAACTCCTTTCGAAAACCTTTCAGGTCTGGCCAGGCGCAGTGGCTCAGGCCTGTAATCCCAGCACTTTGGGAGGCTGAGGCAGGCAGATCACTTGAGGTGAGGAGCTCCAGACTGGCTGGCCAACATGGTGAAACCCCATCTCTACTAAATATAAAAATTAGTCAGGCATGGTGGTGGGCACCTGAAATCCCAGTTACTCAGAAGGCTGAGGCAGGAGAATCACTTGAGCCTGGGAGGCAGAAGTTGCAGTGAGCCAAGATCACGCTACTGCACTCCAGCCTGGGTGACAGAGCAAGACTCTGTCTCAAAAAAAAAAAAAAAAAAAAGAAAGAAAGAAAGAAAAAGAAAACCTTTCAGGGCTGGGCATGGTGGCTCACACCTGTAAACCCAGCATTTTGGGAGGCCAAAGCAGGCAAATTGCCTGAGTCCAGGAGTTCTAGACCAGTCTGGGCAACATGGTAAAACCCCATCTCTACCAAAAATACAAAAAAATGAGCCAGGCGTGGTGACAACACCTGTGGTCCCAGCTACTTGGGAGGCTGAGGTGAGAGGATCACTTGAGCCTGGAAGGCAGAGGTTGCAGTGAGCCAAGATTACACCACTGCACTCCAGCCTGAGTAACAGAGTGAGACCTCATCTAAAAAAAAAAAAAAAAGAAATAAAGAAAACCTTTCACACTTATGCTTCTGTTCACTACTGCTAGCATGCTGTTAAAGAAAGAGTTTTTATGTTTACTATTCATTAATCCGAGGATGTCCTGATCACATGACTGAATTAATGAAGTCACATTTTTGAAGAAGGTATATGGCATAGACACTGTTTTTTATAAGAATTTCAGCTCAGCCAGGTGCCGTGCCTCACGTCTGTAATCCCAGCACTTTGGAAGGCTGAGGCAGGTGGATCACCTGAGGTCAGGAGTTCGAGACCAGCCTGACCAACATGGAGAAATCGCCTCTCTATTAAAAATACAAAATTAGCCAGGCATGATGGCGTATGCCTGTAATCCCAGCTACTCAGGAGGCTGAGGCAGGAGAATCACTTGAACCCGGGAGTCAGAGGTTGTGGTGAACTGAGGTCATGCCATTACACTCCAGCCTGGTGACAGAACAAAACTCCATCTCCAAGGAAGGAAGGAAGGAAGGAAGGAAGGAAGGAAGGAAGGGGAGAGAGAGAGAGAGGAAGGAAGGAAGGAAGGAAGGAAGGAAGGAAGGAAAGAAGGAAGGAAGGAAGGAAAGAAGAAAGAAAGAAAGAAAGAAAGAAAGAAAGAAAGAAAGAAAGAAAGAAAGAAAGAAAGAAAGAAAGAAAGAAAGAAAGAAAAATTCAGCTGGAGGATGAGCAGAACATTGGTCAAGGAATAACACATCTTGCAGTTGCCATCCAGCCCAGTTTCCCTGAAGTGAGTACAAGCCACTGGTATAAAATCTTTGTGAAATCAACCAGAAAAGATGTCCTTGGTGATCCATGCCTTTTTGTTGGCATAATAATGGACTGGTAAGAAAATCAGTCCTTTAAAACAGTGAGGACGCAAGCTTTTGCCTTCACAGCAAGCTTACATGTAAGTGTGCCTGCTGCATTAGCACATCTCAGCAGTTATTCTGTCCTTGGCCTTTTTAATTCCTGTAGGGCTGTTTCATCAGTTACAGTCAATGTCTTTCTGGGTCAATAATGCCAAAACAGTGATGGTTCATCAGCATTATGGATTTGTGCTGGTGTCAGATTTTCATCACTGACAACCTTGGCAAACTCATCAATGATTTCTCTGCTGATTCATGATCAGCAGACACTTTATTGCCACAAATCTTTAAAAATTTAATGCTGTGCTTTTTCTTAAATTTCTGCATCCAGCCTGTTGAATAATCTCCGTTCCCTTCAATTTCCAGTTCATCATGATAGATCTTTGCTTGTTTCATGATCAGCTTACCATTAAGTGGCATGTGTTCACTGTGACACTGACAGATCCATTATTTTAAAACATAATGGAGATCTTCACTTTTAGCTTCATGCAGTGTTTTTCTTTTCTTTTCTTTTTTTTTTTTCTTTTGTTGAAACAGGGTCTCACTCTGTCACCCAGGTTGGAGTG
>NW_026652276.1:219274442-219313062 GCF_009828535.3 Hylobates moloch
TAGCTGGGACTACAGGTGCCCACCACCACGCCCGGCTAATTTTTTGTATTTTTAGTAGAGACGTGGTTTCACCGTGGTCTCGATCTCCTGACCTCGTGATCCGCCCGCCTCGGCCTCCCAAAGTGCTGGGATTACAAGTGTGAGCCACCGCACCCGGCCAGTGTTTTTCTTAGTATCATTAAATTCTGTTCATCCCTTTCAGCATACAACTTCAACATTTTACCCTTATATTTCTTCAGGTCTTTTTTTTTTTTAATTTTTAATTATTTTTTCCTGTTTCTTTTGTTGAAACAGGGTCTCACTCTGTCACCCAGGTTGGAGTGCAGTGACATGATCTCAGCTCACTGCAACCTCTGTCTCCCAGGTTCAAGCGAATCTCATGCCTCAGCCTCTCCAGTAGCTGGGATCACAGGCATGTGCCACCACATCTGGCTAATTTTTGTAATTTTTAGTAGAGTCGGGGTTTCACTATGTTGGCCAGGCTGGTCTCGAACTCCTGGCCTCAAGTGATCTGCCTGCTTCAGCTTCCCAAAGTGCTGGGATTACAGGGGTGAACCATTGCACCCAGCTCTTCAGGTCTTATATGGTGTTCATTCCAACACCACACTCTTCTGTAAGATGTTTCACACTGACACCACTGTCCAGTTTCTCTAGCAGCTTGACTTTCTGTGCTATAGACATACATGCTTACTCTTTTTCTTATCACTGTTAACCAATAGTGGTATCTGCAGGCCTTTTTGACATTTTCAAGAGTATCTTTACACAACAGAGCCGAGAATAAGCACAAAAACACAGTGAGTAATGCACATAGGTATGGGCCCCAGGTGGGGCATCATGGGGAACCTGCCATTGGTGCATTCAGCTTGTACGTGTTCCATTTTATTACAGTTTGTCGGTTGTCGGTGTGCCTACGTGGTGGAATCTGAGCGTGTATGGAAAAGATACATTGAAGCTGAAGAGGACTGAGAGGGTCTTTTTTTCCATTAGGTATGCTGAATAAACTGTATGTTGTGTACCTATGTTTGGACTGCAACCCACCATATAAATCCAGGTGTGGGATTTTCCACTTGCGGTATCATGTCGGTGCTCAAAAAGTTTCAGAGGCTGGGTGTGGTGGCTCATGCCTATAATCCCAGCACTTTTGGAAGCCAAAGCAGGAGAATTACTTGAGTCCAGAAGTTTGAAAACAGCCTGGGTAAAATGGTGAGACCCTGTCTTTATAAAAAATTTTTTTTAATTAGCCTAGTGAGGCCAGTTGTGGTGGTTCATACCTGTAATTCCAGTACTTTCGGAGGCCAAGGTGAGCAGATCACTTGAGGTCAGGAGTTCCAGACCAGCTTGGCCAATATGGTGAAACTCCATCTCTACTGAAAATACAAAAATTAGCCAGGTGTGATGGCGCATGCCTGTAATACCAGCTACTCAGCAGGCTGAAGAAGGAGAATCACTTGAACCCAGGAGGCAGAGGTTTCAGTGAGCCAGGATCATGCCACTGCCCTCCAGCCTGGGCGACGGAGCAAAACTCCATCTCGGAAAAAGAAAAAATAAAAATTTGCCTGATGTGTTGGTGCACACCTGTGGTCCCAGCTACTGGGAGGCTCAAGCAGGAGGGCCACTTGAGTTCAGGAGTTTAAGGTTGCAGTGAGCTATGGTGGTGCCACTGCAGTCCATCCTAGGCAACAGAGGAAGATCCTGTCTCAAAAAAAAAAAAAGTTTCAGATTTGGGAGCATTTTGGATTTTGGACTTTCAGAATAGGAATGCTCAACCTGTATAAATAAATATTTGCAAAGAAAAACTGAACTGCACAGGAGCCTTATCAAGTTTTTATCTTAAACTCAGTCCCAAACCCTTGAAACATGGGATTGTTAATCTAGAAGAAACCTCAGAGACTATTTCATATATGGTAACACTGAGGTAGATTAAGCCTGAGGAACTTACACCATATTGCAGAGCTAGTTAGTAATGATTTAGCCCTTCACTATCATCTTTCCATCTTACTCTTTGCTTTTCCACAGGAGGAAGAGAAAAGAAAGGCATGCACATGACCTTCCTCATTTAACACGACAGTTACAAGGTGCATGTTTGTTATCCTGATTAACAAGATGAGTAAACTAAGACCCTGAGAAGTTGTATAGTTAGTCCAAGGTCACACAGCTACTAAGGGAAAAAGTGGAATTGGAACACCAAATTGTAACCTGAGTGGATTCTATGAGCAGCCTTTGTCCAAGTTCAGACAATGATGAAAAGAGAATATCTTACTGACAATTTAGAAGGATACATTGAGGAAACTTCTCATCATATATCACATTAGGCAAAAACTTAAAAAAATTATTCTGTAGATATTTCTGCTAATTCCCCCCCTAAAATTTGTTACTTTCAGATATACCTGGTTTTTCTTTACAATGTTACAAGGGAAATAAATTACAATTACTTAATCAACATGAAAGGTAAGGTTTCTGTGAAAAGTTTCTCCCGCCTGTCATCAGGACTGCACATGGGCTGGGCACAGTGGCTCATACCTGTAATCCCAGCTACTTGGGACGCTGAGGCATGAGAATCGCTTGAACCTGGGAGGCGGAGGTTGTGGTGAGCTGAGATCGTGCCACTGGACTCCAGCTAGGGTGACAGAGTGAGACTCCATCTCAGAAAAAAAAAAAAAAAAAGACTGTACATGTATGTAACCTGCCATGATCCCTGGTGGACTGAAAAAAAGGGGGCAAACACGGGAATAAAAGACAAAGACCAGAGAGTATATTTGGAAGAAGGGGTCAGGGGGCATCTTGCCTTTAGTGGACAAGGGCCCTGAGCTTTGCACAGCCCGCCTTATTTATTAGGCAAAAGAGATAGTGAGAAGGAGCAGGTGGTTGTTGGGTAATTGTCAGTTGGCCGTTTGGTTCACAGCAGGCTTGTGAGACTGCATCCTTTGAACAATAGGAGCTAGATTTCCCAGTAGATAACTTCAAGGAGCCTGGTGCCAGGGAGTGATGGCCCTCAGCAAACCTTTTGGTGGCAGGCGCGGTGTGAGTTTGCCCACATCCTGCATTCATGATAAACAGTTTGCTGTTTGATCATGTAGCCTCCAGTGGAATGCTGAGTTGGTCAGAATCCCTTTGGCCTTTTCAGCTCCCAACACATGTAGAAATCCTGCATAAACTTTACTAAAAATAAATTCTGAGCTGGATACAGTGTAATCACACCTATTTGCTGGTGTGCTTGTGTAGGAGAATCTGTGCATGTACTGAAAAAATATATTGCAGCTGAAGAGGTTGGGAAGGTCTTTTTTTCCCTTAGGGAAACTGAATAAACTGTGGTGTTGCCCACCTATGTTTTGACTGCAATATCTGGTGATGTTTGTTTGAGACCAGATTGGGTAACATAGTAAGATTCTATCTCTAAAAAAAAAAAAAGTATCCTGTTTTTATTTTTATTTATTTATTTGTTTTTTTGAGACGGAGTCTCACTCTGTCGCCCAGGCTGGGGTGCAGTGGCGGGATCTCTGCTCACTGCAACCTCCCCGTCCCGGGTTCATGCCTTTCTCCTGCCTCAGCCTCCTGAGTAGCTGGGACTACAGGCGCCTGCCACCACGCCCAGCTAATTTTTTGTATTTTTAGTAGAGATGGGGTTTCACAGTGTTAGCCAGGATGGTCTCAATCTCCTGACCTCGTGATCCACCCACCTCGGCCTCCCAAAGTGCTGGGATTACAGGTGTGAGCCACCGCGCCTGGCCTGTATCCTGTTTTTAACAGGGTCTCACTCTGTCACCCAGGCTGAAGTGCAGTAGCACAATCATAGCTGCAGCCTCAAATTCCTAGGCTCAAGTGATCCTTTCACCTCAGCTTCCCAAGTAGCTAGGATTACAGGTGCATGCCACTACACCCAGATAATTTTTATTTTTTCAGTAGAGATGGAGTCTCACTATGTTGCCCAGGCTGGTCTTGAACTCCTGAGCTCAAGCGATCCTTCTGTCAGCCTCCCAAAGTGTCAGGATATCAGGTATGAGCCACTGTATCCAGCATAAAAAATATATATTTTTAATTAGCTGGGTGTAGTGGCACACACCTGTAGTCTTAGCTACTTGGGAGGAAGGCTGAGGTGGGAGGATTGAAGCCCAGGAGCTTGAGGCAGCAGTGTGCTAGATCATGCCACTGTATTCCAGCCTGGGGGACAGACAGAGACCACTTCTCTTAAAAATATATATATATTATAGATATAATAAAAAATAAAGGGATTATAAAAAACTATATGTATATAGTTATATATATATAGTTTTATATATATAATAAAAATAAAAGGGATTCTAAAAAACTATATATAGTTATAACTATAGTTATATATATATAAAACTATATATATAGTTTTTTATAATCCCTTTTATTTTGGGAGACAGGATCTCACTATGTTGCCCAAGCTGGTCTCAAACTCCTGGGCTCAAGCAATTCTCCCACCTCAGCCTCCTGAGTAGCTGGGATTACAAGCTAAAAAATTTTGGACCGGGTGCAGTAGCTCACGCCTATAATCCCAACACTTTGGGAGGCCTAGGAGGGCAGATCACCTGAGGTTCAGAGTTCGAGACCAGCCTGACCAACACGGAGAAACCCCATCTCTACTAAAAATACAAAATTAGCTGGGTGTGGTGGCATATGCCTGTAATCCCAGCTACTTGGGAGACTGAGGCAGGAGAATCGCTTGAATCCAGTAGGCGGAGGTTGCAGTGAGTCAAGATCACATCATTGCACTCCAGCCTAAGGCAGGAGAATCGCTTGAACCCAGGAGGCAGAGGTTGCGGTGAGCCAAGATTGCACCATTGCACTCTAGCCTGGGCAACAAGAGTGAAATTCTGTCTCAAAAAAAAAAAAAAAAAAAATTGGAGGCTGTACAAGGTGACTCATGCCTGTAATCCCAGCACTTTGGGAGGTCAAGGCAGGTGGATCACTTGAGCCCAGGAGTTGGAGAACAGCTTGGGCAACAACATGGAGAAACCCTGCCTCTACATAAAATACAAAAATTAGCCAGGCATGGTGGCACGTGCCTGTGGTCCCAGCTATTCAGGAGGCTGAGGTGAGAGGATTGCTTGAGCCTGGCAAGTCAAGCTGCAGTGAGCTAAGATCATGCCACTGCACTCCAGCCTGGATGACAGTGAGACCCTGTCTCAAATAAATAGATACATAAATTTTTTGGAGGGGAAACATATGGCCAAGCAAAAATAAAAAAAGCTAAGAGGGCAAAAACAGACTGAACTTCAAGTTTAAGCAGCAATTGAAGGTTGAAACCAAAATGGCTCAGAGTTCCTGGCACTGAATGTGAACCTGAAAAGCTGGAGGCTAAAGTGCTAAAACCTACTCAGAAAGAAGAATGCAGCCCATGCCCTGTGCACAGAGAGCTGGACCAGGGCCATGTACACAACGCTGCTGTCTCCAAAATGACAAATTAGAAAACATTAACCAATAAAGTTTGGCAGGAGCAGTGGCTCACACCTGCAATCCCCGGTGTGACTGGGAGGCCGAGGTGGGAGGATAACTTGAGGTCAGGAGTTCAAAACCAGCCTGGCCAACATGGCGAAACCTTGTTTCTCCTGAAAATACAAAAATTAGCCAGGCATGGTGGTGGGCGCCTGTAATCCTAGCTACTTGGGAGGCTGAGGCATGAGAGTAGCTTGAACCCATGAGGCAGAAGTTGCAGTGAGACACTGCACTCCAACCTGGGCAATAGAGTGAGAATCTGTCTCAAGAAAAGAACACATTACCCAATAAAGTTGATAGAAGAATGTAGAGAAGAATATAATTGACCTGAGATGAGAAATAATTTCATAAACACAATTCAAAAGTATAACCCATAAAGCAAACTATTGATGAATGCAATTATAGCCAGATCAAGGATTTCTATTCAATGAAAGACACCAGGGGAAAAGTTATGAGTAGAGAATATGCAAATATATTTGTGATGTCTATGAGTAAGTCTGCAGTCTCTTCTATTAAAGGAAGAAGAGTGGATTACTGCAAAAATAGGCAGACCAGGCCTAATCTCCTGGTGAAAGTGCTAATGACACGCCTCGTAGCTAATAGTATTTGCTAACAGGGGAGTCTTTATCTATGGAATGCTTTTAATAGGAGAAACCTGGTTATTTATGATTGCTTATGGTAAACAAACCAGGAATCTATCGATTTGTGGGCATGGCTCACTGGAAAATATTGTGTGATGGTTACCACCATCTGAGTGGAAATTGGAGATGTGTCATGACGTAGATGAATAAATATTGATTTATGCTATTTCTTTCTTTCTTTCTTTTTTTTTTTTTTTTTTTTTTGAGACGGAGTCTCGCTCTGTCCCCCAGGCTGGAGTGCAGTGGCGCAATCTCGGCTCACTGCAAGCTCTGCCTCCCGGGTTCACGCCATTCTCCTGCCTCAGCCTCTCCGAGTAGCTGGGACTACAGGCACCCGCCACCATGCCTGGCTAATTTTTTTGTATTTTTAGTAGAGACGGGGTTTCACCATGGTCTCGATCTCCTGACCTCGTGATCCGCCCGCCTCGGCCTCCCAAAGTGCTGGGATTACAAGCGTGAGCCACCGCGCCCGGCCCCTCTTTTTTTTTTTTTTTTGAAATGGAGTCTCATTCTGTTGCCCAGGCTGGAGTGCAGTGGCGCGATCACAGCTCACTGCAAGCTCCACCTCCCGGGTTCATGCCATTCTCCTGCCTCAAGCTCCTGAGTAGCTTGGGACTACAGGCGCCCGCCACCACACCCAGCTAATTTTTTGTATTTTTAGTAGAGACGGGGTTTCACCATGTTAGCCAGGATGGTCTCGATCTCCTGACCTCATGATCTTCCCGCCTCAGCCTCCCGAAGTGCTGGGATTACAGGTGTGAGTAATTTATGCTATTTCTGATTAACTTAGCTGGATCACTTGGTTAAGTGGGTGTTTGCCAAGTTTCTCCACTATAGAGTTACTATCTTTCCCTTGAAATTAGTAAGTATCTTATAAAGAGATACTTTGAGACTGTAAATATCCTATTTGTCATCGAATTTTCACTCATTGGATATAGTATCCATTAATGATTGTTCCCTAAAACAGTTATTCTGTGGTGGTTGCCAAATGTTGATTTTTTAATTGAGTCATGTGTTCTACATGTATTCATTGATATTTTTAGGTGAGGAAGACCTTTCCCTTTTCCTCCATTTATCTATTTCTTTGTTTGTTTATTTGTATCAGCAGGAACTCATAGATTTTTACTTTATTCCTTGGGTTATATTAGGTTGGTGCAAAAGCTATTGTGGTTTTTGCCATTAAAAGTAATTACTTTTGGCTGGGTGCGGTGGCTCACGCCTGTAATCCCAGCATTTTGGGAGGCTGAGGCAGGCAGATCACCTGAGATCAGGAGTTCAAGACTAGCCTGACCAACATGGAGAAATCCCGTGTCTACTAAAAATACAAAAATTAGCCAGGCATGGTGGCAGGCACCTGTAATCCCAGCTACTCAGGAGGCTGAGGCAGGAGAATTGATTGAACTTGGCAGGTAGAGGTCGCAGTGAGCCGAGATCATACCACTGCACTCCAGCCTGGTGACAGAGGGAGACTCCATCTCAAAAACAAAAACAAACAAACAAACAAAATTAGCCGGGCATGGTGGTGGGCACGTGTAATCCCAGCTATTTGGGAGGCTGAGGCAGGAGACTCACTTGAACCTGGGAGGAGGAGGTTGCAGTAATAAATATAACATGGGAACACAGTTCTTTAAAGGAAAAATTTATCAAGTAAATTTTAAACCTTAGATAAAATGGACAATATTTTTTCCATCAGTTATTGGGGCACAGATAGTATTTGGTTACATGAGTAAATTTTTTAGTGGTGATTTGTGAGGTTTTGGTGCACCCATCACCTGAGCAGTATACACTGCACCATATTTGCGTATTTTATTCCTCACCCTACTCTCACTCTTCCCCCCAAGTCCCCAAAGTCCACTGCATCATTCTTATGCTTTTGCATCCTCATAGCTTACTACCACATATCTTTTTAAAAAGTACACCTTACCAAATTTGATTTTTTTCAAAAGCTCACTGAACTAATAAACACTAAAGAAATTTAAAAGATAGTAATTCCCTTTCTTGCTCCAAAGGACACTTTTTCAAGATGTTAAAATATAGGTTTTATCAAGCCTTCAGGAAATGCATAATCCCTATTTCATATAAAATATTTCGGAGAATAAAAGGAGGAAAAGCCACCAAATTCAATTTACCTTGATGTCAAATAGAACAAAAACAATATAACCTTACTTACGAACATACGTCCAAAATGCTACATTTTAGAAATAACAAATCAAATTCTATAGTACAGCTGATCCTCATTATGGGCACATTCTGTATCTGTGAGTTTGCCTACTTGCTAAATGTTTTTGTAACCCCAAAATCAATACTCACAGCACTTTCACAGTTATTTACAGACATGCACAGAGTTGCGAAAACTTTGAGTTACCCAACTCACACATTCCTAGCTGAAGTCAAAAATGGTGACACTCTCCTTTCTTGTTTCAGCGCCTATTCAGTAAAAGGTGTCCTTTTTGCAGCCTATTTAGCGCCATGTTTTTCACAATTTTGTGCTTATTGTTGGTAATTTACTGTTTGAAATGGTCCCCAAGTGTAGGACTGAAGTGCTGTGTACTGCTCCTAAGCACAAAAAGGCTGTAATGTGACCTGTAGAGAAAATATGTGCATTAGGTCAGCTTTGGACAGGCATGCGTTATATAGTGGTACTGGCCGTGAGCTGCGTGCTAATGAATCAGCAATAGAAAATAAGGTGGCTTTATTTATTTATTTTTTTTTTTGAGACAGAGTCTCACTCTGTTGCCCAGGCTGGAGTGCAGTGGTGCGATCTCAGCTCACTGCAACCTCCACCTCCCAGATTCAAGCAAGTCTTGTGCCTCTGCCTCCCGAGTAGCTGGACTACAGGTGTGCACCAACACGTCCTGCTAATTTTTGTATTCAGTAGAGACAGGGTTTTACCATGTTAGCAAGGCTGGTCTCAAACTCCTGACCTCAAATGGTCTGCCTGCCTTGGCCTCCCAAAGTGCTGGGATCATAGGCTTGAGCCACCATGCCCAGTCAAAATAAGGTGTCTTTAGACAGAAAACCCAAATAAAACAAAGTTATGTATTAATTGGTTGACTAAAATGTTGTGACCAGAGGCTTTCAGGAACCTAACTGTGTATTTCCTCTGGGAGCAATAGTTCAGTATTTGCTGATTCAGTATTCAAAGCAGCATAACTACTGTGAATAATGAGAATTGACTGTATGTGTAGTACAAATGTGTGTGTGAGTGCATACAGAATGTATCATAGTCAAGTAAAGCTTCTCTCATGGATGCAAGGATAGTCAACATAAAACTTTCAACATAATTACCATGTTAATATAGTTGCCCGATAGGTTCTCCCTGCTTGCTGAGCACTCAAAATCAATTCACTGAGACTGTGGCATTATATTAAAGAAAGAACTTAATTGACTTGAGACTGGCCATGCAGGAGATGGAGATAATTACTTAAATCTCTGAAATCGGCTGGGCACGGTGGCTCACGCCTGTAATCCCAGCACTTTGGGAGGCTGAGGCGGGCAGATCATGAGGTCAGGAGATCAAGTCCATCCCGGCTAACACGGTGAAACCCCGTCTCTACTAAAAATACAAAAAACTAGCTGGGTGTGGTGGCAGGCGCCTGTAGTCCCAGCTACTTAGGAGGCTGAGGCAGGAGAATGGCGTGAACCCAGGAGGTGGAGCTTGCAGTGAGCTGAGATTGCCACTGCACTCCAGCCTGGGTAACAGAGTGAGACTCTGTCTCAAAAAAAAAAAAAAAAATCTCTGAAATCTTGGAGGCTAGGGGTTTTATGGGCAATTGGTAGGCATGGGGGTCTAGGGAGTGGTTGCTGCTGATTGGTTGGAGATGAAATCATAAGAGTGTGAAAACTATCCTCCTGTGCTAAATCAGCCTCTGGGTGGGGCCACAGAACGAGCTGAGTCAGAATCAGGAGGCTGGATGTGATATGTCAGTTGCTAGAATGCAAGTCTAAAAAAAATCTCAAAAGATCAATCTTAAATTTCACAATAGTGATGTTATTACAGGAGCAATTGAGAAAGCCACAAATCTTGTGACCTCTGGCCACATGACTCCTGAGCAGTTATAGAAGCTACTCTTAAATTTTAGCAGAGTTCAGACCTCCCATAATCCTAATCTTGTGGCCTTTCAGTCTTATAAAGTCAGGTTTCCATTCTTGAGCAAGGAGGGGCTTAGTTTTAGGGAGGGACTATTACCATCCTTGCTTTCAAGTTAAACCATGGGCAGGGCATGGTGGCTCATGCCTGTGATTCCAGCACTTTGGGAGGCCGAGGCAGGCAGATCACTTGAGGTCAGGAGTTCAAGACCAGCCTGGGCAACATGGCGAAACACTGCCTCTACTAAAGATGCAAAAATTTAGCCAGGCGTGGTGGCGTTCGCCTGTAGTCCCTACTGTTTGGTAAAGTGAGACAACAGAATTGCTTGAACCCAGGAGACAGAGGTTTCAGTGAGCTGAGATTGCACCACTGCACTCCAGCCTGGGTGACAGGACAAGACCCTGTCTCCAAAAAAAAAAAAAAAGAAAAAAAAGTTAAAACATAAATTAAATTCCTCCCATGATTACCTTGGTCCATATCAAGGAATGAGCAATGACAGCCAGCCTGTGCGGCCAGAAGGAAGATGGAGTCAGCCACACTAGACTTCTCTCACTGTCATCATCTTTGCAAAGGCAGTTTCATTAACAGATTTCAGAAAGAGAAAATCAATGTAATCTTCTCAATAGATTGAGATAAAAGCACTCAGTAAAACTCAATATTCACTTATGATAAGTGTTCTCAGCCAAGTAGGAATAAAAGACATCTTTAAATTCATCAATGGTTTGAAAAATTTATATAAAAATGAAGTTTCATTACTAAATAATAAAAAAAGATAATATCCGAAGTTATTATGGAACCATATAAATGAAGACAGTACAATATAGGAACCAATAAACACACCCAACCACATATGAGACTTTAATGTACTAGAGAGATGTCAACACAAACCACTAGAAAAATAATGGACAAATCAATAAATGGTGCTGAGTCACTGGATTACCATATGAGAACCATAACAATAAGAAATCTATTTCTATTTCACATGATGGGGAGGAGAAAATACCAGAAGGATTACAAACTTCATTGCAAAACTTCAAAGAAAAATATAGGATAATATTTTTGTACCTTTGGAGTAGTGAAGAATTTAACAACAAAACTAATTTTTTAAAAGCAGAAATTATAAAGATAAAATATATAAATTTTGGTACATCAAGATGAACATTTTCAAACAAAATCCATGCTATAATTATTGTTTAAAGACAAACCAAAAATGATTAGTATTCGGAATATAAAAAGAGGCCAGTCATGGTGGCTCACACCACAAATGCAATCCCAGCACTTTGGAAGGCCAAAGCGGGAGGATCACTTGAGCCCAGGCATTCAAGACCAGTCCAGAAAACAAAGTAATACCCCATCCTGATTAAAATGTATATAATATACATATATATTTTTATATACACATATGTAAAAAGATAATACATGTATATGTATATTTTTATATAAAATATATATGTATATATAAAATAATAAAAAATAGGCCAGGCACAGGGACTCACACTTATAATCCCAGCACTTTGGGAGGTCAAGGTGAGAGGACTGCTTGAGCCTAGGAGTTTGAGACCAGCCTGGGCAACATGGTGAGACTCGGTCTTTACAAAATAAATTTATTTTTGAAAAGCTTTTATCTGCCTAAGTTTATCTTATAACTGTTCAAATTAGCATACGCTGTGACCCAAAATTTTCACTTTTGTGGCATTTGTATACAAGAATACAAGGAAACATATAACAAATATGCTGAATTGTTTGTAACAAGAAAAAATATTCTCAAACAACTCATTATCAGTTGAGACATTGATAAATAAATGTTGGCATATTTACAAAGTAGAATACTATGTGGGTGATAGTTTCAATGAAAGAATCAATCTATATGTATCAATAGGTCTGGAAAAAGACAGTGCTGTGCAATGTATGAAAATTGTAGAATTGGAAGGCCGAGGCGGGCAGATCACAAGGTCAGGAGATCGAGACCACAGTGAAACCCCGTCTCTACTAAAAAATACAAAAAAATTAGCCAGCCGTGGTGGCAGGCACCTGTAGTCCCAGCTACTCGGGAGGCTGAGGCAGGAGAATGGTGTGAACCCGGGAGGCGGAGCTTGCAGTGAGCTGAGATTGCGCCACTGCACTCCAGCCTGGGTGACAGAGCGAGACTCTGTCTCAAAAAAAACAGAAAATTGTAGAATCATATCCATAGAATGGTAGTGTCTATGTAATTTAAAGTATATACATGTATAAAAAGATGGGTTGAATCCACGTCAGATTTATAATGGAGTGATGTGGGAGAGAATAAAGTAGGATTTAACTTTATATGTAATATCCCATTTTTATTATTAAAACTTTTGGAGAAAAGTGACAAAACAGTGTCATTGGTTAATTTTGACTGATGAATACAAAGATATTTGTTCTATTTTTGATGTAAAGATATTTGTTTTATATTTTATATCTCTGTACTCTTCTTTATTTGAGAAAAAAATAAAAGAAGAATGAAAACTGGCCAGGCACAGTGGCTCCTGCCTCTAATCTCAGCATTTTGGGAAGCCACAGTGGGAGGATCACTTGGAGTCAGGAATTCAATGCAGTGAGATCCCATCTCTACAAAAACAATTTTAATTTAAATGTAAAAAGAAAAATGATAACTAAAGTCATATATATATATATTTTTTTTTGAGACAGAGTCTCACTCTGTTGCCCAGGCTGGAGTACAGTGGTGCAATCTTGGCTCACTGCAACCTCCTCCTCCCAGGCTCCCAAGTTGCTGCCTCAGCCTCCCGAGTAGCTGGAACTACAGGTGTGTGTCACTAAAGCCCAGCTATAAAGTCATAATTCTTGAAATTAGACATAATAAATATGCAACATCATCAAGCCGCAAACCCCTTAAAGGGATCCAGAAGTTTCCTTTATAAGGTGATTTTTAAATTTATTTATTTATTTATTTTGAGACGGAGTCTCTGTCACCCGGGCTGGAGTGCAATGGCATGATCTGGGCTCACTGCAACCTCTGCCTCCTGGGTTCAAGCGATTCTCCTGTCTCAGCCTCCTGAGTAGCTGGGATTACAGGCATGCACCACCACACCCGGCTAATTTTTTTGTATTTTTAGTGGAGGCGGGGTTTCACTATGTTGGCCAGGCTGGTCTCAAACTCCTGACCTTGTGATCTACCTGTCTCGGCCTCCCAGAGTGCTGCGATTACAGGCGTGAGCCACCACGCCCGGCCTGTGATTTTTTTTTTTTTTTTTTCAGATGGAGTTTTGCTCTTGTTGCCTAGTCTGGAGTGCAATGGTGTGATCTCGGCTCACTGCAAACTCCCCCTCCGGGGTTCAAGCAATTCCGCCTCAGGCTCCCGAGTAGCTGGGATTACAAGTTTGCACCACCATGCCCAGCTAATTTTTTTACTATTTAGTAGAGAAGAGGTTTCACCATGTTGGCCAGGCCGGCCTCGAATTCCTGACCTCAAGTGATCAGCCCACCTCGGCCTCCCAAAGTGCTGGGATTACAAGCGTGAGCCACCGCGCTCGGCCTATAACGTGATCTTTCTTTTTTAATGGCATACCACATAATAAAATATAAGGCATCTCTCAAAAACACTTTGATAGAGCCATTAGTGACATAAAAATGCTAATGATCACTAATATTCAGTGAAATAAGATAAAAATGAAAAATGTATATTTAATACATTCTCACATAAAATAAAAGTATACAGATGCAATTGGAAAGAAACACAATTCAACCAACAGTTATTTTTCTCATCTCTGGGTGATGTGATTCTCAAATGTAAATTATTTTCTTGTACCTTCTCTTTTCCAGTTTTTCTAACTTGAAGATACTTTGAAATTAGAAAACTTGTTACCTTTAAGTTAAAAATGGTTTTTCATTTAAAAGAAAAAAGCTTTCACGATAAGGATCTTTTTATTAACAAGTTTGTCTCCTGGACAGGAGAGGATTAAAGGAAAATAAAACAACAGCAACAAAAAACAAAATGAAAAAGTTTGTTTTATTTTTGTCTATGTTTGCATTACTACTTGTTTCTGTTACCTATAAATGATTTAAGAATTTGAATCAACTCCTAAGTAACATTTTAGACCAGTTCTTACCTGTGATTTGGAAACATTTAAAGCATTGAAATGAGAAAATCACTCCAGAGTGAATGGAAGGATATCAGCCACTGCAGATGTCTGTCTAATCTTGGGACCTTGAACCAGTTTACTGAGTTGTAGGGGGAGCCAAGCCTTGCCATAATCCTACCATTCACTGGCTGTGAGTAATGACCATCTGCTGAGGACTGGGGAGGACCCAGCTCAGTCAGTTTGACTGCCTTGGTTTGCATGAGAAAGGAAGGTCACAGAAAGTCAATAGGATTGAGAGCAACTCTCCAGGTGGTAGAAGCGATCTGCAGGCAACCGGCAGAAATGGCTTCCGCTCTAGGACTGCAGCTCTGTAAAGAATTCTCTCTCTTTGGACATCACACTTCTCCAAAAGGATGTTACAAAATCAAATAAAAGTGAAATTCAAAAACTACATCTCTTTAGGTGGGCTTAGGTTTTTTTGTGTTTTGTGTTTGGTTTTCTTCGTTGTCACATGGAGAAGAGGGGTGAAAGAAATATATAGAATGTGCTTTTTCTTTTTGGATCTCAAGGGGCAAAGAGTTTATCAAATTCTTCAGTTAATAGTTTATTATCACCACAGACCAATGAAAGCTGTCTTTTCTTCTGTTTAATTATAAAAATATTTCCTCCTTTAG
Source organism: Hylobates moloch (assembly GCF_009828535.3). NCBI lineage: Eukaryota > Metazoa > Chordata > Mammalia > Primates > Hylobatidae > Hylobates > Hylobates moloch. Next base: position 219,289,369 of record NW_026652276.1, read on the forward strand.
ACCCAAAGTCAACTCCCACTCCTTTCCTCTTTCCCATTCTAACGTGCTGGCAAATGTTCTTAAATATACATATGTTTTAGGAATGAATAGTCAGCTAAGTCCTCTTAACTTTCTTTTCTTTTTTCTTTTCTTTTTTTTTTTTTTTTTTTTTTTTTGAGATAGAGTGTTTTTTTGCATCCCAGGCTAGAGTGCAGTGGCGCAATCTCGGCTCACTGCAACCTCCGGCTCCTGGGTTCAAGCAATTCTCCTGCCTCAGCTTCCCAAGTAGCCTCCCGAATAGCAGGCACCAGCCACCACACCCAGCTAACTTTTGTATGTTTAGTAGAGATGAGGTTTCACCATGCTGGCCAGGCTGGCCTCAAACTCCTGACCTCAGGTGATCCACCCGCCCGCCTTGGCCTCCCAAAGTGCTGGGATTACAGGCGTGATCCACCACACCCGGCCAGTCCTCTTAACTTTGTTACATGTTTATTACAATTTCCTGACAATTTTTAGAAATTTAAGATATTCTGCTACTTGGATAACGTCAACTATCCATAGAAAAGTTTGTCCAAACAACAGTCAGCATTACCAAGGCACCTAGAAAAGCTCCACTTACTCAAAAAAATGCTGCCTGTGGAATGGTCAATCAGACAAGAGCAAACACAAAACACATCACTAATTCGTTCAACAAATATTTATTGAGTTCTTGCATTGTCTAGCCAAGACTGGGCCTAGCAACTGATAACAAATCTTGGTTGCAGTTCGGGCTCTGCCACTTACCAGCTGGATGAATTTGTGAAATCACTGAAATTCTTGATATCTAAGGTCTCCTCATTTGTAAAGGGAGAAAAATAAAACCCACTCTACCTCCTTGGAAAGATTGTTTTGAGGATAAAATTTAATGGGTATAGAGGAAATCACAGTGGAAATATAAAGCACCATAAAACTTTGGTTTATTACTTTGTTGATGTCGCTAAAAGACAGAAAAAGAGCAGATATGAGGGGAAACGGGATGAGGATTGGAAGGAGTTGCCGAGGAACCTTAGCCATGGCTACACTAGCCAGGTGTGGCCAAACTGATGAAAACTGACACAACGAAACACTTCAAAAGAACTAAAGACCTTGAAAGGATGATCACAATCTCAGTCTTGACTGTTGATAGAAAAATTGTGATGGAAAAGTGAAATGAAATTAGAGGTCAGTCAACAGCAGGCAGCTCCAAATTTTCTCCTAGTCCTAACTTGGAGATATTGCTGGAGATCCCCCGTTGTGGAAGGCAGGAGCAGGATATCTCACGAGCAATGTCATCTCTTTGCCCAGATCCAGGGTCAGAATTCTTGTTACTACGGTTAGTGTAAGCAAACACCCACAGGAGTGGGAGAAACTGTGGAGTGGGAGAAATTGTGGAGTGGGGTTGGGAGCTGTAATAAAGCTCCTATAGAAAGAACACACCGTAAATATGTGAGCCAAAAGCAATTAGTTTCTCTAAAGAAAGGAGAAAAAAATAAATAAGGATGTTAAGCATGTATTCCCTTTTATAAAAAAAAAATCAAGTAAAAAATGAAAATAAAATACATTGTTGCACTGATTTATCTCTAAATGGGTAGTAGACCAAACATTTATTTCCCATATTTTTTTTTAAAAAATAAAAATGAAAATAAAAAGGCTCATTGCAACCTTGAAAGCATTATGCTGAGTGAAATAAGCCAGACACCAAAGGACAAATATCATATGATTCCACTTAAATGAAATATCTGGATAGGCAAATACATAGAGGCAGCAAGTACATGAGAGACTGGGGGTAGGCACGCTGGAGAGTATTGCTTAATGAGTACAGAGTCTCTGTTTGGGGTGATGAAAACATTCTGGAAATGGATAGTGGTGATGATTGCACAACATTGTGAATGTAGTTTAGCACAACTAAATTGTACACAAAATTTTAAAAAAGGCAAAACTTATATATGTTTTATCACACTTCTTTAAATGCAGGAAAAGGGCGCTGATTTATCTTTTCTAAATGGACAATAGACAAAACAGCAGATCATAAGAATGCTTGGAATCCCAGAAGGATAAAGGGTGGTCTCTTTAAAGCATGTTGATACCAAGCTGACACAGCCTGTAGGACTATCTGTCTCTAGTTCAGGATATTTCCCTCTGAAGAAGCAGCAGGAGACTGTGATCAACTTGAGGGAGGGGAGCCCAATTGAATCTGGTAGCGAGTAGATATTTAATAAGCACCTCCTGGGTGGATTATCTAGAATCAAAGCTCTCTCGTGCATTTATTCAAACATAGTCATTGAGTGCCTCTAAATTACCAGGAACTGGACTAGGTACCTGGATGCCCAGGCAAATAAAACCAAAATATTTCATCCCCAAATATATTTTCTTGACATGTTTCAAGATGGCTGTTCAGAGGGGCTGGAAATGCAAGAATAGCTGAAAGCTGCCTTTTGTGAGGGAGATTTGCATCTGTAGAGAATCAACATTGACGCAGCCAGGCTTTCTCTGCGGCCCTCCGTTGTCTAGATCTAGGAAAGATTAACAGAAAGTCTGACGCCTTCAAGTCTCAAAGAAACATTTACCATCTATTCTCTCTGAGAGTGGCTACCTGCACAGTTTCATCTTTATAACAAGATGACCTTTGCTAGCCGGGCCTCTTCTTCTGTGCCTCTCATAATCTGTTTTGCCACCATAACCCCTTTTGCCATGACCTGAGCTCCTATTCTTTCTGTAACCATCAGCCATTTTTCCTTTCTTTGAGATCTTATTTTTTTTCACAAGAATAAACCTGCCTCTCAGCCTCATGAGAATCATTTACAAGTTAATTTATGTCTTTCTAGTCCATTCATTCTCCCTTAAAATAATGTACTGCCCCTGAAAAGAATTGCCTATATTCCCCATCTCCTCCTTCCCCCTGGAAAAGGGGTAAATAGGCTTCTGTACCCCACTAGGGGGTTGGGATAATCACTCTGTGGTTCTCCCCCCATGCACGTTAATAAATTTGTATGCCTTTTCTTCTATTAATCTGCCTTTTGTCAGTTGATTTTTCAGTGACACTTTAGAGGGCCGAGAAAATAAAAAAAGCTTAGAGTGGTCTGAGCTATGTAAGGTATGCAGGCCCAGAGAGACATGAGTATAGGGGCCTTCAGTTATGCCCCCTTTCCCTCCCATTCATGCCTGGGGGCAATTGTTTAAAGTCATTTTTGTTCCTGACTTGCTGTCTCACTCATTGTCTTCATGTTCCTGGAATTTGTGATACAAAGAACAATGTATAGCCATTCAATAGCTTGTTATTTTTATGTAAATTCTTGGTAAACAACTCAGGAACTGCCTCTTCTTTCCCTTTAAAAATTCACTTGTAACTGCTGTTAATCAGAGTGTGTAATCAGAGCAATTTGAATCTATGGTTCCAGGTTGCAATCCTGGAACTCTTTTTTTTTTTTTTAAGTAATTAATTTATTTATTTTTTATTTTATTATTATACTTTAGGTTTTAGGGTACATGTGCACAATGTGCAGGTTTGTTACATATGTATCCATGTGCCATGTTGGTTTGCTGCACTCATTAACTCGTCATTTAGCATTAGGTATATCTCCTAATGCTGTCCCTCCCCGCTCCCCCAACCCCACAACAGTCCCCGGAGTGTGATGTTCCCCTTCCTATGTCCATGAGTTCTCATTGTTCAATTCCCACCTATGAGTGAGAACATGCGGTGTTTGTTTTTTTTGTCCTTGCGATAGTTTACTTAGTATGATGTTTTCCAGTTTCATCCATGTCCCTACAAAGGACATGAACTCATCATTTTTTATGGCTGCATAGTATTCCATGGTGTATATGTGCCACATTTTCTTAATCCAGTCTATCGTTGTTGGACATTTGGGTTGGTTCCAAGTCTTTGCTATTGGAACTCTTATATTAATCTTGTCTCCACTTTTCATTAGGTCAACAGGGCCAAGGGAAAATTTCCCTGACTGCCCTCAAAGAGCCTACAGTCCACAGTGAGAGAGAGAGGCGCTACTAAACAGCAGGACAAAGGCTGGTGCGAAGGGACTCAGAACCTTCAGGAGAAGGGTTAGCCAGGTAGAGGAGAATGCCTCCAGGTGAGGTACTGGATCTATGCAGAGGCAGGAAAGGGAAGTAACAAGAGGCTGAAGGTAGAGAAAGAGCTAAAAGTAGAGCAAGTAAACTTCATCAGAAGAGCAATGGAAAGATATTAAAGGGATTCAATTTGTTATAGGACTCCAGGTTCAATAGCCCATTGTATGGTAACAGACCGATATACCAAAACAGCAGGGGTTACAGCAGAGAAAGAGTTCAATAATCGTAGGGCAGCCAAACCAGGAGATGGGAGGCACCTCAAATCTGCCTGCCTGAAGAGTTTTGGATGGGTTTTTAAGAGAGTTTTGGTGGGAAGAGGGATAAGGAGCTGTGATCACTGATTAGTTAGGGGGTGGGGGATGAAGTCATAAAAATATAGAAGCTGCATTCTGTGCTGAGTCAGTTCCGCGGAAGGGTTTTCAGTCTCGCAGGCATCCTCAGAATGCAGGATATGGAAAACATCTCAAATTTTAAAACTTCAGTTTTCTTAATATTAAAAATGTTATCTATAGAAACAAGGGAACTTAGGACCTCATGACAGGGGCTATGTGACTTCTAAGCATTCAGCAACTGTAAGGAAGTGGGCTAAAAAGCTAGCTGGTTCATGCTTGGCTATGCTTCTATTCAAGCTTATAATTTTGTTAAAATCTAGCAATTTTGTTTTATTAATTTCATGAGGATGGTTTCAAATTCAAGAAATAGACTGAGCATATTTTCACTTCAATAATCCAAAATATTAGTTAAATGTACCAAATGTTACTGAAGGAATTTCACTCAACTTTTACTAAGAAAGAAGGAAAGAAAAAGAATAACTTTTCTATTCTCTTTGATTTCTCCCAGCGTGTATAAAATTTTTACAATCAGAAAAATCAGTAAAGCTATTTTCGTTAAGACAAAACAGGAAGAAGAGAAAAAAAGAAGAGGAGGGCTGGGTGCAATGACTCACACCTATAATAGCAGCACTTTGGGAGGCCAAGGCCGGAGGATTGCTTGAGCCTAGGAGCTCAAGACCAGCCTGGGCAACATAGTGAGACCCCCATCTCTACAAAAAATGGTTGAAAATTAGCCAGGCATGGTGGTACACAGCTGGGGTCCCAGCTATTCAGGAGGCTGAGGTGGGGGGATCGCCTGAGCCTGGGAGGTTGAGGCTGCAGTGAGCCATGGTTATGCCACAGCACTCCAGCCAGGGTGACAGAGCAAGACTCTGTCTCAAAAAGAGTAACAGGAAGCAAAAATAAGAAAGACTACTCTGATTAGTGTGAAAATAGATTCAGGAAGCCCTTATAAAACATGTATCAGATCATGTTATTCTCTTGTTATATATATATCTATATCTATCTATCTATATCTGTATTAGGGTTCTCTAGAGGGACAGAACTAATAGGATATACATATATCTATAATCTCTATATTATATATTATATATAAATATATAATATATCTATAATCTCTATATTATATATTATATATAAATATATATCTATAATCTCTATATATTTTATATTATATATAAATATATAATATATATATCCTATTAGTTCTGTCCCTCTAGAGAACCTTGACTAATACAGATTTTAGTACCAGAAGTGGTTCTAGAGAAACAGAATATTAAGGATGGAGTTTTTTCATTGATTTTGGGGCTTCTGGAGTTGGCTGCTTAATGATAGACCACAAAATGCTAAAGACTCTACTTTTAATATTATAGAGAACACTGACAGTCCTGTTTAGAGAGTTATGCAGAATAAATGCATTTGACACTCCTGATTTACCACTGCTCATGAGAGGCAAGGAGTTTAGTGACTCTATACATAATACCTTTGACTATATGTGGAGAACCAAGGAACATAATGAAGTTGGTTGGTTCCCCCTAAGTTCACTGGACAAAGTGATGAAAGAAAATGATGAAGTCAGGGATTCTAATTCCTGGCTTCAGAAGCAGATACGGAGCCTCAAATCTGCTAAGATTGTCCTGAGTGAGAGTCTTATCTCCTGTAGAGAAAGAGCTGAAATTGTGAAAAAATAGGCACAAGCTCTTATCACACGAGTGGCTGACCTGCAATGAAAGGTGCATGCACAGCCTCGCCAGGTGTCCACTGTTAAAGTGAGAGCATTGATTAGAAAAGAATGGGACTCTGCAACTCGGAACGGGGATGTGTGGGAGGAGCCTGATGAAGCGGGGGACACTAAGCTTGTAACTCTAATGAACATTTTTTTGCCAGAAGTAACAGCTTCCCTATCCCCAGTAGTGGCAACATCCCCTCCCCAACCCATGCTGCCATCAGACTTTCCACCTTTGTCTGAGAAGATAAACCCTGTGCTGCCTGAGGCAACAGTGATGGCCTCCCCTGAGGCAGTTGCCAGGCAAGATAATGTTGATTCCCCTCAGGAGCCACCTCCAACACCCCAGTTTGCTTCTAGACCTATAACTAGACTAAAGGCCCAGTGGGCCACCAGAGGTGAGGTTCAGAGTGTGACCCATGAGGAGGTACACTACACTCAAAAAAGAACTGCTTGAGTTTTCTAATTTATATAAGCAGAGAACAGGCATGGGAATGGATACTAAGGGTGTGGGATGAAATGGAAGGAACATAGAGTTGGATCAGACTGAATTTCTTGATTTGGGCCCACTAAGTAGGGATTCGGCATTTAATGTTGCAGCTCAGAGAGTTAAAAAAGGTTCTAATAGCTTATTTGCTTCGCTAGTTGAAATATGGATTAAAAGATGGTCCACTGTGAGTGAGCTGGAAATGCCTGATCTCCCTTGGTTTAATGTAGAGGAAGGGATCCAAAAGCTTAGGGAGATTGGGATGGTGGAATGGATTCTGACTTTAGATTTACTCATCCCAGCTGAGAGGGTCCAGAAGATACAACCTTGTTCAATGCCTCGCAAAATAGATTTGTGAAGGCAGCACCTGCATCTTTAAAGAGCTCTGTAATTGCTCTTCTCTGTATGTCAGATCTAACAGTGGGAACTGCATTTACTCAACTACAAGATTTAAATGTAATGGGGAATAATCGAATCCTGAGGTGGCAGAGGCCAAGTGGCAGCACTCAACCATCAAAGGCAAGGTGGGCGTAGCTACTGTAATGGACAGCAGAGACAAAGCAGCAATCAAAATAGTCTGACTCACATAGAGCTCTGGCATTGGCTAATTAATCACGGTGTTCCTAGAAGTGAAATTGATAGGAAGCCATCTGCATTCCTACTTTATATAAGCAGAAAACTTCCAGGTCGAATGGACAAAAGACTAATTCGAATTATAAAAACAGAATCACGGTCCCTCAATCAATTTCCAGACTTGAGCCAGTTTACAGACCCAGAACCCATTGAATGAAGGGGAGGCTGGGTCCCCTTGAGGAAGGACCCCGTTATTACACTACTGACAATTTATGCTGTTAATCTTGTTTTGTTTTTTTTTTTTTTTAGATGGAGCTTCACTCTGTCGCCCAGGCTGTAGTGCAGAGGCATGATCTCTGCTCACTGCAACCTCTGCCTCCCAGGTTCAATTGATTCTCCTGCCTCAGCCTCCCAAGTGGCTGGGATTACAGGCATGTGCCACTATGCCCAGCTAATTTTTGTCTTTTTAGTGAGATGGGGATTCACCACGTTGGCCAGGCTGGTCTTGAATTCACCTGACCTCAGGTGATCCACCCACCTTGGCCTCCCAAAGTGCTGGGATTACAGGTATGAGCCACCACACTCAGCCCAATTTATGCTGTTAATCTTTCTCCCATCTGTCTCCACGGAGACCTCTGGCCTTTGACTAGGGTAACTGTGCATTGGGGAAAGGGAAATGATCAGACATTTTGAGGATTACTGGACATGGCTCTGAGCTGACGCTGATTCCAGAGGACCCAAAACGTCATTGTGGTCCTCCAGTTAAAGTAGGGGCTTAGGCGGGGTCAGGTAATTAATAGAGTTTTAGCTCAGGTTCAACTTACAGTGGGTCCAGTGGGTCCCCAGGCTCATCCTGTGGTCACTTCCTCAGTGCCAGAATGCATAATTGGCATAGACATACTTAGCAGCTGGCAGAACCCCCACATTGGCTCCCTGACTGGTAGGGTGAGGGCTATTATGGTGGGAAAGGCCAAATGGAAGCCATTAGAGCTGCCTCTACCTAGAAAAATAGTAAATAAAAAACAATACCACATCCTTGGAGGGATTGTGGAAATTAGTGCCACCATCAAGGACCTGAAAGACACAGGGGCGGTGACTCCCACCACATCCCCATTCAACTCTCCCATTTGGCCTGTGCAGAAGACAGATGGATCTTGGAGAATGACAGTGGATTAATGTAAGCTTAACCAAGTGGTGACTCCAATTGCAGCTGCTGTACCAGATGTGGTTCATTGCTTCAGCAAATCAACACATCTCCTGGTACCTGGTATGTAGCCATTGACTTGGCAAATGCCTTTTTCTCCATTCGCATCCATAAGGCCCACCAGAAGCCATTTGCCTTCAGCTGGCAAGGTCAGCAGTATGCCTTTAGTGTCCTACCTCAGGGCATATCAACTCCCTGGCTTTGTGTCATAATCTTATTCGGACAGACCTTGATTACTTTTTGCTGCTGCAAGATATCACAGTGTCCATTACATTGATGACATTATGCTGATTGGATCCATTGAGCAAACACATTGGACTTAATGGTAAGACATTTGCATGCCAGAGGATGGGAAATAAATCTGACTAAAATTCAGGGACCTTCTACCTCAGTAAAATTTCCAGGGGTTTAATGGTGTGGGGACTGTGGAGATAGGCCTTCTAAGGTGAATGATAAGTTGCTGCATTTGGCCCCTCCTACAACCAAGAAAGAGACACAATGCCTAGTGGGCCTATTTGGATTTTGGAGGCAACACATTCCTCATTTGGGTGTGTTACTCCAGCTCATTTATTGAGTAATCTGAAAAGCTGCCAGTTTTGGGTGTGGTCCAAAAGAAGGCTCTGCAACAGGTTCAGGCTGCTGTGCAAGCTGCTCTGCCATTTGGGCCATATGACCCAGCAGATCCAGTGGTGCTTGAGGTGTCAGTGGCAGATAGGGATGCTATTTGGAGCCTTTGGGAGGCCCCCATTGGTGAATCACAGCGGAGGCCTCTAGGATTTTGGAGCAAGGCTCTCCTGTCTTCTGCAGATAACTACTCTCCTTTTGAGAGGCAGCTCTTGGCCTCTTACTGGGTTTTGGTGGAAACGGAACGTTTGACGATGGGTCATCAAGTCACCATGTGACCTGAACTGCCTATCATGAATTGGGTGCTTTCTGACCCATCTAGCCATAAAGTGAGTGGTGCACGGCAGCGTTCCATCATCAAATGGAAGTGGTATATACACGATTGGGTTCGAGCAGGTCGTGAAGGCACAAGTAAATTACATGAAGAAGTGGCTCAAATGCCGATGGTCTTCACTCCTGCCACCCTGCCTTCTCTCCCCTAGCCTGCACCGACGGCCTCATGGAGAGCTCCCTATGATCAGTTGAAAGAGGAAAAGAAGACTAGGGCTTGGTTCACAGATGGTTCTGCACGATATGCAGGCACCACCAGAAAGCAGACAGCTGCAGCACTACAGTCCCTTTCTAGGACATCCCTGAAGGACAACAGTGAAGGAAACTCTTCCCAGTGGGCATAACTTCGAGCAGTGCACCTGGTTGTGCACATTGCATGGAAGGACGATGGCCAGATGTGCGATTATATACTAATTCATAGGCTGCAGTCAAGGGTTTGGCTGGATGGTCAGGGACTTGGAAAAAGGATGATTGGAAAATTGGTGACAAAGAAGTTTGGGGAATAGATATGTGGATGGACGTCTCTGGTCAAAAACTGTGAAGTTATTTGTATCCCATGTGAGTGCTCACCGAAGGGTGACTTCAGCAGAGGAGGATTTTAATAATCAAGTGGATAGGATGATTCGTTCTGTGGACACCACCCAGCCTCTTTCCCCAGTCACCCCTGTCATCACCCAATGGGCCCATGAACAAAGTGGCCATGGTGGCAGGAATGGAGGTTATGCATGGGCTCAGCAACATGGACTTCCACTCACCAAGACTGACCTGGCTACGGCCACTGGTGAGTGTCCAATTTGCCAGCAGCAGAGACCAATACTGAACCCTCAATATGGCACCATTCCTAGGGGGGATCAGCCAGCTCCCTGGTGGCAGGTTGATTATATTGGACCTGTTCCATCATGGAAAGGGCAGAGGTTTGTCCTCACTGGAATAGACACTTACTCCGCATATGGATTTGCCTATCCTGCATGCAATGCTTCTGCCAAGACTACCATCCGTGGACTCACATCCTTATCCATCGTCATGGTATTCCACACAGCATTGCCTCTGATCAAGGCACTCACTTTACGGCTAAGGAAGTGCCGCAGTGGGCTTATGCTCATGGAATTCCCTGGTCTTACCATGTTCCCCATAATCCTGAAGCAGCTGGATTGATAGAACGGTGGAATGGCCTTTTGAAGTCACAATTACAATGCCAACTAGGTGACAACATTTTTCAAGTCTGGGGCAAAGTTCCCTAGAAGACCATGTATGCTCTGAATCAGCATCCAATACGTGGTACTGTTTCTCCCATAGCCAGGATTCACAGGTCCAGGAATCAAGGGGTGGAAATGGAAGTGGCACCATTCACCATCACCCCTAGTGATCCACTAGCAAAATTTTTGCTTCTTATTCCCACAACATTACATCTACTAGCCTAGAGGTCACAGTTCCAGAGGGAGAAATGCTGCCACCAAGAGACACAACAAAGATTGCCACGTGGACACTTTGGGTTCCTCCTATCTTTAAGTCAACAGGCTAAAAAGGGAGTTACAGTATTGGCTGGAGTGATTGACCTGAGCTATCAAGATGAAGTCCGTCTACTACTCCACAATGGAGGTAAGGAAGGGTATGCACAGAATACGGGAGATCCACTAGGGCATCTCTTAGTATTACCATGCCCTGTGATTAAGGTCAATGAGAAACTATACAACAGCCCAATCCAGGCAGAACTGCAAATGGCCCAGACCCTTCAGGAATGAAAGTTTGGTCACTCCACCAGGAAAAAAACACAACCTGCTGAGGTGCTTGCTGAAGGCAAAGGGAATACAGAATGGGTAGTAAAGAAGGTAGTCATCAATACCAGCTATGACTATGTGACCAGTTGCAGAAAGGAGGACTGTAATTGTCATGGGTATTTCCTTCTTCCTTTGTTAAAAACATGGTTGTGCATGTATACACTTGCACTATGAAAATATCTTCATTTTATTTCCTTTTTCCTTTATCATGTGACATAAGATTTATTGACTTCATATCAGTATTTAAGTATTGTTAACTTTATGTAATAGCATTTGGGTTGAGGATTGGTGCATTTCTGGTTGTATGAAGGACAGTTGTATTATGTTAGGTGTAATTATGACCTTATTATTGTCTTTATTTGAAGATTATGTACGATCTCAGGAGATGTGTATGGGTTCCAGTTGACAAGGGTTGGACTTGTGATGGTTAATATTGTGTCAACTTGATTGTATTGAAGGATGCAAAGTATTGATCCTGGGTGTGTCTGTGAGGATGTGGCTGAAGGAGATTAACATTTGAGTCAGTGGGCTGGGAAAGGCAGACCCACCCTTAATCTGGGTGGGCACCATCTAATCAGCTGCCAGTGCAGGCAGAATATAAAGCAGGCAGAAAAACATGAAAAGGCTAGACTGGTTTAGCCTGCAAGCCTACACCTTTCTCCCATGCTGAATGCTTCCTGCCCTCAAACACAGGACTCCAAGTTCTTCAGCTTTGGGACCCATACTGGCTTCCTTGCTCTTCAGCTTACGGATGGCCTATTATGGGACCTTGTGATCATGTGAGTTAATACTACTTAATAAACTCCCCTTCATATATATATATATATACACACACATATATATATATTCTGTTAGTTCTGTCCCTCTAGACAACCCTGATTAATACAGACCCTGTGTCTTAGCTCCTTGACAGATACATGGACATGCCTTATAATTATCTCTTCTCTATCTTCTGAGGGATTTCTTTTTTTTTTTTTTTTTTTTTTTTTTTTTTTTGAGGCAGAGTCTCGCTCTGTTGTCCAGGCTGGAGTGCAGTGGTGTGATCTCGGCTCACTGCAAGCTCCGCCTCCCGGGTTCATGCCATTCTCCTGCCTCAGTCTCCTGAGTAGCTGGGGCTACAGGTGCCTGCCACCACACCTGGATAATTTTTTTGTATTTTTAGTAAAGATGGGGTTTCACCATGTTAGCCAGGATGGTCTTGATCTCCTGACCTTGTGATCCACCCGCCTCGGCCTCCCAAAGTGCTGGGATTACAGGCATGAGCCATCACGCCCGGCCCTGGGATTTCTTAATTAATTTCAGAGGTAGATGTTTATGGTTGCAAGGACCAGATGGCTCATGACTTAGCAGCATAAAAGCCAAAGGTGGGGCCTCACATTGGGTCTATTATGTTTTCAAGAAGACACACTAAGGAAAGGAGGATCAGGTGGCAACTACTTCCCTCCTCAAAGAAAATTTCAGCATCTTATCCTTATAAAGCATAAATGTTCAATAAGATGTTGGATATGTGGGACTGGAACTCTGGAGACAAAATTGAGAATTATCAGTATTTTATGCTATTCAAATGTCAGAAACACACTGGCAAAATTTCCTTCATCTAAATTGAAGCAGTCTGGGCTTACCAGAGCAGTCTTGTTGCTTGATGTACTACCCAGAATTCTTTGTCTCACGACCAAGAAAATTAAAGAGCACAGACACCAAGGGTGAGGTCGGAGCAAAAGTTTAATAAGTGAAAGAGGAAAGCTCTCTGCAGCAGAGAGGTGGCCCAAGAGGGTTGTCGTTTCATAGTTGAATGTAAATGCTTTTATAAACAAGCTAATTGGGGCCAGGCACTGTGGCTCACACCTGTAATCCCAGCACTTTGGGAGGTGGAGACAGATGGATCACCTGAGGCCAGGAGTTCGAGACCAGCCTGGCCAACATATAGTGAAATGCCATCTCTACTAAAAAACACAAAAATTAGCTGGTCATGGTGGCGTATGCCTATAGTCCCAGCACTTGGGAAGCTGAGACAGGAAAATCACTTGAACCTGGGAGGCAGAGGCTGCAGTGAGCCGAGATTGCACCACTGCACTCCAGCCTGGGTGACAAAGACTCCATCTCTCAAATGAAATAATTTAAAAAAACCCAAAAAACAAGTTGGCTGGGTGCAGTGGCTCATGCCTGTAATCCTAGCACTTTGGGAGACTGAGGCGGGTGGATCACGAGGTCAGGAGATTGAGACCATCCTGGCTAACACGATGAAACCCCATCTGTACTAAAAAATACAAAAAAAAAAAAAATCAGCTAGGCATGGTGGCAAGTGCCTATAGTCCCAGCTACCCGGGAGGCTGAGGCAGGAGAATGGCGTGAACCCAGGAGGCGGAGCTTGCAGTGAGCCAAGATCGCACCACTGCACTCCAGCCTGGGCGACAGAGCAAGACTCCATCTCAAAATAAATAAATAATTAAAACAAAATAAAAAATAAACAAGTTAATTGGGCAGGGTGTTTCATCTGCATAGGGTAAGAAAAACTAGTTAGGGCTGGTTGGATAAGGCATACATTCTTGTTAGTTCCACCCTATCCCTCTAGTGTGCATGTGGGTCCTAAGCCTGAGTGACTCCATATTCTTTCATTTCCCTTACTGCGCACATGTCAGGAGATGGAATTTTCCACCGCGGACGTGTCTGGTTCTATGTAACATTTTTATCTATATAGCTGCAGGCCTGTCTTAGGAAAGCCCCCTTGTGCGAGTTCCCTTATCTGAGTATGCCCAAAAAGGAAAGGAATGTGCTCAGTGAAACCCATCGTGTATAACTGGAGCTAGCTGGTTGCACAAGAGATAAAGGTGTTGGATCTTGCTTCCTTATCTGCACTTACAGCTTGATTTCTTCCAGGTTGCTCTTTTGATAAAAGGACTTCTACCAGGGGACTTGTCCTAACTATTTGCCTAACCAGTTCCTTCCTCTCTCTTCCCTCAAAATGACCATGTTTAACATGACTCAAAAGTCATCAAAAACTCTTTCATCATGCTTCCTCCTGCATGAGTTTGCAAGATTATGAAACTGCCTTCGAAAAATGTTGTAACTGAGACAATGATTACAGTGAAAGAGATCTGACCTAACTGACTCCATCCTGCCCCTAACCTCCAAGCTGTCCTTGTCTATTCTTGGGGGTAGGCCAAACTAACTTTGGGAAGAATTTAGTTTATGGTTTAGCTTTGAAACAAAAGTGATAACAGCCGTTTCCCAAAACAAACTCCCTTCTTGTCTGGGGACTAGACTGCTTTGGCAGAACAAATTAGCCACAAGATAAGAAATTATGATTTAGGAGTCATGCAGCTGGAGGCTGCAAGATTCTAAACCTGCCCAAATTGCTCCTGGGGATAGCACCACTACTGTAAAACCTAAGATCAGTGCTTCAGATATTTTGCAGCCCCTGCACTTGATGGATCAGCTGGCACCACCCAGACAGATAAACCCATTCATCTGGTCTTGTGGCCCCTTCCCAGGAACTGACTCAGTGCAAGAGGACAGCTTCGACTTCTATGATTTCATCTCTAACCTGAGTAATCAGAACCTTGGATTCACTGCCCCCCACCCACCCACCCACCAAATTATCATTAAAAACTCCTATCCTCGGCTGGGCATGGTGGCTCATGTCTGTAATCCCAGCACTTTGGGAGGCTGAAGCGGGCGGATCACCTGAGGTCGGGAGTTTGAGACCAGCCTGACCAACACAGAGAAACCCCGTCGCTACTAAAAATACAAAATTAGCCGGGCGTGGTGGCGCACGCCTGTAATCCCAGCTACTCAGGAGGCAGAGGCAGGAGAATCGCTTGAATCTGGGAGGCAGAGGTTGCGGTGAGTCAAGATTGCGCCATTGCACTCCAGCCTGGGCAACAAGAGCGAAACGCCATCTCAAAAACAAAAGAAAACAAGAAACTTCTGTCCTCAAATTCTCAGGGAGATTGATTTGAATAGTAACAAAACTTCAGTGCCCACACAGCCAGCTCTGTGTGAATTATTCTTTATCACAATTCACCTGTCTTGACAAATCGGCTCTGTCTAGGAAGCAGGCAAGGTGAACCCGTTGGGCGGTTACAATTACACTTCAGGTTGTTCTGTTGGTTTGTTTGTTTAAGTATGAAAAACATTGCTTTGTTTTTTTGTTTCAGAATCTTTGAGTCCACGTGGAGGAAGGACGGAGAAGAGGAGAAGACTATTTTCCAGAATGGAAAGGCAGCCTCGCTTTCTCTTTAGGTGGATTACAGAAATTGGTTGAATTCTCCCTGCCCTGGAGAAAAGTCAATCTATTTTTTATATTAAAGATTTAGGCTCTTCCTGAGGGCTACTATGAAAGAAAAGTAGGGAAGCGAGTTTTTATTTTGAGAACAAAGAGTGAGCAAAGAGTGTAAAGTTGATAAGAGGGTAGAAGGGAGTAGATGAAGGGGGAGGGGAAAAGAAATGGGGAAAGGGGAACTGGCCAAGAGAAAGAACACTACAGGACCTTGAAATGAGTGAAGAAAATGTATTACACCTTTTCATCCCTACAGTGTCTACATACTAATCCCCAGAAACTCTAAGCGTCACCTTATAGTGCAAAGGGATGTTGCAGATGCCATTGATTAAAGATCTTGAGTTAGGAAGACTATCCTGAATTATTGGTGTGGGCCAAATGGAATCACAACTTTCCTTATAGGAGGGAGGCAGAACTTTGATGTAAGCAGAAAAGAAGAATGCTTTACCTTACCAATTTTCTACATGATAGCCTGTAACTTGACAACATTATAAAACAACTGGCTCTAAATCAACTTGAGTTATATTTTCAGAGCTTGAGGACCCTTTGAAACTGCCCTTCCAAAATTACAACAGTGAGAGAAATCGGACGTGGCTGACTCCATCTTGCTTCTAGCCTCACAGGCTGGCTGTCTTTGCTCATTCCTGGGTGTGGGTCAAGCTAACTTTTAGAGAAATTTAGTTTACAGTTTAAATAACATTAGCCCTTACCAAAAACTAAACTGTTCTTGTGAAACTAACGAAAGGCTACCAAGTTAATGAGAGGGGCTTGAATTCTCAATAATTACCAGCCATTATTCTGGAGGTCATAAGATTTGCAACTTCCCCAATTACTCTTGCAGATAACATCGCTATTATAGAACCTAAGACTGGCCTTTCGAGGTGTCTTTTCAGGTTTTTGCATTTCTTTTTTTTCTTTTATTTATTTATTTATTTATTTTTCAGATGGAGTTTTACTCTTGTTGCCCAGGCTGGAGTGCAATGGTGCAATCTCAGCTCACTACAATCTCTGCCTCCCGGGTTCAAGCGATTCTCCCACCTCAGCCTCCCAAGTGGCTGGGATTACGGGCACCCACCATCATGCCTGGCTAATTTTTTGGATTTTTGTAGAGACCAGGTTTCATCATGTTGGCCAGGCTGGTCTCGAACTCCTGACCCCAAGTGATCCACCCACCTCAGCCTCCCAAAGTGTTGGGATTACAGGCGTGAGCCACCACACCCAGCCATAAGCCACATGTTGATTGCACCACTGCAGTCCAAGTCCAGACTGGGCAATAGAGTCAGACCCCTGGCTCTTAAAAAAAATTTTTTTTTTTAAGTAAAAAAATAGAAAACCACATGTTAACAAACTATTTTCTTTTAAACAGTTTGCCTCTTAAAAGATTTCAGCAGAGGCTTGAATAGTGGGGATGCTTAGTAAGAAAGAATACCTTTTTTTTTTGGCTAGAGAATGGTATTTTAAAGTTTAGATTTTACTAAGTGAGAAGGAAAGCCACTGGGGAGTTTGACCAGGGCAGTGAGGTGATCTGGGTAATGTTTTAAAAGGACCTCTCTGGCTTTGCGTGAAGATGAGACTCTGGGAGCAAGAGGGCAAGCTGCCAGATCTGTTCCTGTAGTCCTAGCAGGAAGATGGTAGCACATCGAGGGTGGGAGTGGAGAAGAGATGCGAAGCTATTGGATCTTCATCTACTTCAACTTCATTTACTTCAAAGGTGGAGACAGATTTGCTGATGTATTTGCTGTAATTATGCAAATGTAAGGCAAATGTCTCCATTTTGTTCTTTAGATGGAGAGGTTAAATAATGAAGGCTGTTTCCTTGGAGTCTGTGTGTCTCTGAGGCTTGGAGAAAAAGAGCACCAAGATACCAATGGAAGTATAACCAGCAGGCCTAGCACAAGCTGAAGGCTAAGAAATTGTCCAGCTGCTAGGTTATAATCTACATTAGGCTTAGACAATTAACTTCTTAATTTCCTACTTTGCTGCCAACTTGTGGTTGCTGAATAGTCCTTTCTTTCATTAGCTGGTTCTCAGTTCTCATGGGACCTTCTCATCCTCACTCTCCACATTGCCTATCCAGGCAATAATCACATAGCAGACAGGTCTCAGTATTCACACCCTTGCGTAATTGTAATCCTCTCCCACATAAACTATGGCTGACCTATAAAAGGATATTGTCTATACAAAGAGAGACCTATATAAGGATAATGATAGAATGACCTATATGAGGAATGTGTCTTTCAAGACTAAGTCATAAAAGATATTTTGGCTTCTGACTTGCTGTTTCCTGGATCACTTGCTCTGGCGATACCAGAAGACACACCTGGGATATACTCAGGCAGCCTTATGAGTTCCATGTGCATGTGATAAAGAGCTGAAGCCTTCTGCAGGTAGCCAGCATCAGCTCACCAAGCACATGAGTGAGCCTCCTTGGAGGCAGATTCTCCAGCCCCAGTCAAGCCTTCAGATGACTGCATCCCAGCCAAATCTAGACTGTCATGTCACAAGAGATCCTGAGCCTGTAGCACCCACCTAAGCCACTCAAATTTCTGATTCACAAACACTGTGTGAGATAACAAATGTTTATTGTCATTGCAAGTTGCAGCAACAGATAATCAATACACCCACGCATTCCCTTTGCTACCTCTGCTTTCTTCAGGGTCTAGGTAGAGGGGAAAGAATTAGAGAAGATAGAACTAAGAACTTTCTTAATCAGTGCCATTATAATCCTGTTGGTGGTGCATTCCAAATACTGGCTCTCTCACTGAGATGCAAGTTACAAGTTTTCTGAGAGGTTCTTTTTTGTTTTTTGTTTTTTGAGACAGTCTTGCTCTGTCGCCCGGGCTGGAGTGCAGTGGCACGATCTTGGCTCACTGCAACCTCTGCCCCCAGCCTCCTGAGTCACTGCACTACAGGCGCATGCCACCACGCCCAGTTAATTTTTGTATTTTTTTTTTTTTTTTTTTTTTTAGCAGAGATGGGGTTTTGCCGCGTTGGCCAGGCTGGTCTCGGACTCCTGGCCCCAAGTGATCCACTTGCCTCGGCCTCCCAAAGTGCTGGGATTAAAGGCATGAGCCACTGTGCCTGGCCTCTTTGAGAGGTTCTTGCTTGAACCCTGACATGGGCAATGTACTGTCTGGCTGTATGCTTATAATGCCCTTCCCCCAACCCTGGCAGCTGCCTCTGATGGTGTGACTCACCATCTCCTATTTCTGAGGTCCTCTCACTCTAGCAGGCTCCCCTCTGGGATAGTCTACTTCTAAGATTACCAAAAACCCAGACATCATTCCTTGTCCAATTAACTAACAAGAAACACATGTAAGGTTGCAGTGAAAGATAATGGATATATAGGCAGCCAGCCCCTCTATTACCTTCTGTCTTCCAGAGAAGGGGGCACCAATTTCTAGACTCATGGACACTCCTAGACTACAGAGCACACATACCAAACTTTCCCAAGAACCCTCTCACCATGCTATACTCCAGTGACTTCTCCAGGATGGGCCCATGAGTTTTTGCAGTTCATTACACACTCAGCAGGGGAGAGAAATGTCTATTTCTTTTTTTTGTAAGCACCCCTAATCTTTCTAAATAATCTCGTTAAAGCCCTCTTCTGGTGTGATGTGGGGAAAGAAATCCCCAGAGGCTGGCTCACGCCTGTAATCTCAGCACATTGGGAGGCCAAGGCAGGTGGATCACCTGAGGTCAGGAGTATGAGGACCCAGACTGCATATTGGGTGCCTTTTCGAAAAATTTGAATTCACATTCCAACTGGTGGCCAAGAACATATTAAGAGTATTATTGGAAAAGTACAATTGTCACAGAAATACAACTGCCCTTCTAAAGACAAACGAGACTCCAACTCTAAGTTCTACTCCTGCAAACTGCCCACACAGACAGCCTCTGGGGATTTCTGGTTTTTTGTGTGTTTGTTTGGTTGGTTGGTTTTTGTTTTTTTGGGTTTTTTTGGCTTTTTTGAGACAGAGTCTCACTCTGTCACCCAGGCTGGAGTGCAGTGGCGTGATCCTGGCTCACTGCAACCTCTGCCTCCCAAGTTCAAGCCATTTTTGTGCCTCAGCCTCCCAAGTAGCTGAGATTACAGGCATGCACCACCACACCTGGCTAATTTTTGTATTTTAAGTAGAGACAGAGTTTCACTATGTTGGTCAGGCTGGTCTCAAACTCCTGGTCTGGAATTCCTGACCTCAGGTGAACCGCCCATCTTGGCCTCCAACAGTGCTGGGATTATAGGCATGAGCCACTGTGCCCAGCCCAGATTTTTAATTTTTGTCAATCTAGTAGGTATACAATGATATCTTCTTGTGATTTAAATTTGCATTTTCCTGATTAGTAATGAGTCTGAGTATCTTTTCATGTTGTTGGTCATTTGCATTTCTTCTTTGTGAAGGGACTGTTCAAATAGCCCATTTTTTATCTGGTTTGTCTTTTCCTTATCAATGTGTAGAAAGCCATTATATCATCTAGATAGCATTCCTTTGTCAGTTATAAGTCTTCAAATATTTTCTTTAATTTTGTGGCCTTTTTTTTTTTACTGTCTTTATAATGTGATTGATGAACAGAAATTATTCATTTTAATGCAGCTTATCAATTTTATTGTTTATGGTTAGTGTTTCTTTTTAAGAGACTTTGCGCAATGCAGTCATGAAGATTTATTTTTTAAAATTTATTTATTTATTTTTTAATTCTGACATTGAGAAGCCAGGAACCAAAGACTTCTTTTTTATTTTTTATTTTTAGATAGGGTCTCGCTCTGTCACCCAGGCTGGAGTGCAGTGGTGTGATCTGAGCTCACTGCAACCTGCCTCTTGGGTTCAAACAAGTCTTGTGTCTCAGCCTCCTGAGTGCTGGGACTACAGGTGCACGCCACCACACCTGGCTGATTTTTGTATTTTTTGTAGAAATGGGGTTTTGTCATGTTGCCTAGGCTGGTCTGGAACTTTTGGGCTCAAGTGATCTGCCTGCCTTAGCCTCCCAAAGTACTGGGATTACAGGCGTGAACCACCATGCCTGGCCAAGATTTACTCTTTTTTTTTTTTTGAGACGGAGTCTCGCTCTGTCACCCAGGTTGGAGTGCAGTGGCGCGATCTCGGCTCACTGCAAGCTCCGCCTCCCGGGATCACGCCATTCTCCTGCCTCAGCCTCTCCGAGTAGCTGGGACTACAGGCGCCCGCCACCACGCCCGGCTAATTTTTTTTGTATTTTTAGTAGAGACGGGGTTTCACCGTGGTCTCGATCTCCTGACCTCGTGATCCGCCCGCCTCGGCCTCCCAAAGTGCTGGGATTACAAGCGTGAGCCACCGCGCCCGGCCTAAGATTTACTCTTATATTGCCTTCTAAAAGCTTTCCAGTTTCGTTAGTCGTATTTGGGTCGATAATCAACCTAGAATTAAATTTCGGTATGTTGCCATATAGGGCTTTTTAAATTTTTATTTATTTATTTATTTATTTTTGAGATGGAGTCTCGCTCTGCTGCCCAGGCTGGATGGAGTGCAGTGGTGTGATCTTGGCTCACTGCAAGCTCCGCCGCCCGGGTTCGCACCATTCTCCTGCCTCAGCCTCCCGAGTAGCTGGGACTACAGGCGCCCGCCACCACGCCAGGCTAATTTTTTGTATTTTTAGTAGAGACAGGGTTTTACCGTGTTAGCCAGGATGGTCTCGATCTCCTGACCTTGTGATCCGCCTGCCTCAGCCTCCCAAAGTCCTGGGATTACAGGCGTGAGCCACCGTACCCGGCTGGCTTTTTTTATTTTTAAGAAATAGATATCTAATTGATCCAGCACTGTTTATTAAACAAACCTATTATGCTGGGTGGCATAAACCAAGTGCCCATATAGGCAGGAGTCTGTTTCGGGATTTCCTATTCTACTTCATTTCTCAAGTTCTCTACCATTACAGCAATATCACACTATCATGAGGACCACAGTTAATATAAGACTTCTAATAAGTCAAAATACTTATTATAAATGCAAAGTAAGACTTATACATTGTTCTTCAAAACAGCCTTAGTGTTCTTAGTCCTTGCATTTTAAATTATTTTATTTTATTTTGAGACAGAGTTTCGCTCTTGTTGCCCAGGCTATAGTGCAATGGTGTAGTCTTGGCCCACTGCAACCTCCACATCCCAGTTCAAGTGCATCTCCTGCCTCAGCCTCCCAAGTAGCTGGGCTTACAGGCGCCCGCCACCATGCCCAGCTAATTTTTGTATTTTTAGTAGACACGGGGTTTCACCACGTTAGCCAGGCTGGTCTTGAATTCCTGACCTCAGGTGATCCACCCACCTTGGCTTTCCAAAGTGCTGGGATTACAGGCATGAGCCACCATGCCCAGCCTTTAAATAATTTTAGAATCAGATTGTCAGTGTACACACAAATTGCATTGAATCTATAGATCAATTTAAGGGAAATTAAGGTTTTTGTAATATTAAGTATTTTAAGTCATGAGCATGACATAGCTCTTCATTCAAATAGGTTTATTTAATGTCCCTCAATAAAGTTTTATACGCCTGGGTGCGGTGGCTCACGCCTGTAATCCCAGCACTTTGGGAGGCCGAGGCAGATAGGAGTTTGAGACCAGCCTGACCAACATGGAGAAACCCCATTTCTACTAAAAAATACAAAAAAAAAATAGCTGGGCATGGTGGCAGGTGCCTGTAATCCCAGCTACTCGGGGGGCTGAGGCAGGAGAATCGCTTGAACCCGGGAGGCCAGAGGTTGTGGTGAGCCAAGACTGCGCCATTGTACTCCAGCCTAGGCAACAAGATTGAAACTCCGTCTCAAAAAAAAAAGAAAGTCTTATACTCATTCCCATGGTCATTCCCATGGTTACATTCTTGAGATTATACTCAACATATAACTTGTATATTTCTACATCTGATTTACAAGTGAGCTGAGATTGTGCCACTGCACTCCAGCCTGGGTGACAGAGCAAGACTCTGTCTCAGAAAAAAGAAAAAAATAAATACAACTAATATTTGTTTATGATTTTGTCTTCAGCAGTCTTGATAAACCCTCTTATTAATTGTAATCTTTTTCTGTAGATTTGAAAACTATCTTCTCCTGTTATGCCTTTTACTTCTTTATCTTGCCTTATTTTACCGGCTAGAACTATTAGTATTTAATAAAAGGGTTGATAATGGGCTTTTGGCTTTTGTCCTGATTTCAAAGGGAAAGCTTTCAATATTCAATTATTAAATAAGACTGTTGGTGGGGTGTGGTGGCTCACGCCTGTAATCTCAACACTTTGGAAGAACAAGACTGAAGGACTGCTTGAAAACAGGAGCTTGAGACCAGCCTGGGCAACATAATGAGACCTCGTTTCTGCAAAAAAATAAAGATTAGCCAGGCATGGTTGCGCGCACACCTGTGGTCCCAGCTACCTAGGAGGCTGAGGTGGGAGGATTGCTTTAGCCCAGGAGTTTGAGGCTGCAGTGAGCTGTGAGCCACTGCACTCCAGCCTGGGTGACAGAGTGAGGCCCTGTCTCCAAAGAAAAAAAAAGTATGACTGTTGTAGATTTTTTTGCAGATATATTCCCTTAACAGAATAAGAATGGTCTGGTTTGTTAAGTGGTTTTTTTTTGGTTGTTTTTTGAGACAGAGTCTCACTCTGTCTCCCAGGCTGGAGTGCAATGGCACAATCTTGGCTCACTGCAACCTCTGCCTCCCAGGTTCAAGCAGTTCTCCTGCCTCAGCCTCCCAAGTAGCTGGTCCTGACCTCAGGTGATCCACCCGCCTCAGCCTCCCAAAGTGCTGGGATTACAGGTGTGAGCCACCGTGCCTGGCCTGGTTTGTTAAGTGTTTTTAAACAGAAAGATTGGTAAATGTTCTCAGATTTGTCATATTCTCTATTTTGATTGAGATCATGAATTTTCTCTTTGAATTTATTAATATGGTGAATTACATCAACGAATTTTCTAACATTAAAACAACACTACATTCTTGAGATTATACCCAACATATAACTTACACATTTCTATATCTGATTTGTTAATATTTTGTTAAGAATACTCGCATTGAGGCTGGGCGTGGTGGCTCACGCTTGTAATCCCAGCACTTTGGGAGGCCGAGGTGGGCGGATCACGAGGTCAGGAGATCGAGACCGCGGTGAAACCCCGTCTCTACTAAAAATACAAAAAAATAGCCAGGCGTGGTGGCGGGCGCCTGTAGTCCCAGCTACTCGGAGAGGCTGAGGCAGGAGAATGGCGTGAACCCGGGAGGCAGAGTTTGCAGTGAGCCGAGATTGGGCCACTGCACTCCAGCCTGGGTGACAG
>NW_026652276.1:219313162-219321731 GCF_009828535.3 Hylobates moloch
AAAAAAAAAAAAAAAAAAAAAAAAAAGAATACTCGCATATTCATTCAAAATAAGATTTGTGTTTCTGGCTCCAGAACAAGATGGTAGAAACTCACTTTTCCCTGCTATTCTTTGCTAAATACAACTTAAATACCTGGAAATTATTCAACAGACAATGACAAAAAGAACGTTGAAAGCTAAAAAGAAGGTAGATTGGTTCCATCTGCTGGGTGTGGTGGCTCCTGCCTGTAATCCCAAGATTTTGAGAGGCCGAGGCTCGAGGATCACTTAAGTCCAGGAATTCAAGACCAGCATGGGCACCATAGCAAAACCCTCTCTCTACAAAAAAAAAAAAAAAAAAATAGCCGGGCATGCACACCTGGCCTGTGGTCCCAGCTACTCAGGAGGCTAAGATGGGAGGATCGCTTGAGCCCAGGAGGTCTAAGCTACAGTGAGCTGTAATTGTGCCGCTGCATTCCAGCCTGGGCAACAGGGCAAGACCCTGTCTCAAAAAAAAAAAAAAAAAAAAAGGAAAGTAGATTGGCTGGGTACCTCAGGACATGCGGAATGACAACACAGTAAATTCACTAGGTTAGGTTTTATTTTTTCTTAATCCCCCATGCACTCAGGACTAGACACCAAACAAACCTACAACCCACCCTTAACATGCATTGACCAGAGAGGGTCCGAGTAAAGCATGCTCTCTCTGGCCAAAGACCAGGAAAGGGGAAACCCAGCAGAGACCTAGTGGAGAGTCCCAGCCCCTATTCCCCCTACGAGGGTATTGATGGGTGGTCCAATTAGCCTACACTAACAGCAACAAAGCCCCTAGTCATGCCAGCCCCAGCTCTACCACCAGGCACCAGCAGGTAGTCCAATCTGTCTTTAACAGTGGTGGTAAAGCCCCAACTGTCCCAACCCCTTACCCACAAATGGAGCACCACAAAGTCCAATTAGCCAGTAACAACAGCAACACTGAAGCTCTGGGCCATCTTAGTCCCCAATCCAGCTGGGCGCAGGTAGGCAGATAGCATGCCCAGAGCAGCAGCAGAGAAGCCCAGGTACACTGACTCTATACCTGCTTCATACCTGTGATGCGACAGGCAGGCCAATCCACCTACACGGCTTCCCCATGCCCTCCATCCAGTGGCAAGAAGAAACCTCAGCCCAGTGGCTCTGAGTCTGCTCTGTATTCTTCCTCTCCCTCCAGACTCCAGGGCAGAATGGTGGCCCAGCAATACCGAACCATCTAGGGAAGGACGTGATTTCACCTCCACAAATGGCACCAGCAGGGGTTAAGTGGGAGTCCCAGAAGTACTAGAAAGATGAAGCAGATCAGAATAGCATTGCAAGGGCTTTGAAAATTAAACTGACACTAAAAATAAAACCCATGGCAGGACGTGGTAGCTTTATGCCTGTAATCCCAGCAATTTGGGAGGCTGAGGAGGGAGAATTGCTTGAGGCTGGGAGTTTGAGGCTACACCACCACTGCACTCCAGCCTGGGCGACAGAGCAAGGCCTCCTGTCTAAAAATAAACAACAGCAGCAACAACAACAAAAAACCTAAACCCCACAAAACTAGGCCAGAACCTACAGGCAAAACCTTAACAGAGCAACTGCCTGCCAAAACAGAAGACCTAAATAGGACCCAGAGTCCCCTAATATAATAGCTGAAATATGCAGAATACAACCAACAACTTTTCAGACCAAGGACCAGAAAACATACAATTTAAACGTGGAAGGGAAATCAAGTGACATCATTCTACTTTGAGTTCATGCAACTAGATGAAGTAGCTGTTGGCATCATCCAACAAAGATTTTCAAGCAAGAATCATACAAATACTTCAACAATTAATTATAAATTCTCTTGAAATATATGAAAAAATAGAAAAACTCAGCAAAGAAATAGAAGTTATAAAAAAAGCAAATGTAAATTATAAAACTAAAAATACAATAATTGAAAAAAACTCTTTAGATAGTTTCAATAGGAGAGATGACTGAGGAAAGAATCAGTGAGCGTGAAGATACATTAATACAATTTACTCAATCTGAACAACAGAGACTAGATTGGGGAAAAAGTGAACAGCTTCAGGGAATTGTGGGGGAAAAAATCTAATCTTTGTATCATCATAATCTCAAAAGGAGAGAAGAATAAAAATGGGGCTGGAATAAAAGAAATAAAGACTGGACAACCACATTTTAAAAGTAGGGAGGATAAAGGCACACAAGTGGAAAAAATATTTTTACATTTCTCTGCAAGTGGTAGAGCATTAACACGAGTAGGCTGAAACAAGTTTTATCCACATATGGTAACTTAACCTAGAGAAGCCACTAAAAAATCTATACATAGGCGGGGCACGGTGGCTCACGCCTGTAACCCCAGCACTTTGGGAGGCCAAGGTGGGCTGATCACGAGGTCAAGATTGAGACCATCCTGGCCAACATGCTGAAACCCCGTCTCTACTAAAAATACAAAAATTAGCTGGGCGTGGTGGTGCATGCCTGTAGTCCCAGCCAGTTGGGAGGCTGAGGTAGGAGAATCGCTTGAATTGAACCCGGGAGGTGGAGGTTGCAGTGAGCCAAGATTGTGCCACTGCACTCCAGGCTGGCTGACAGAGTGAGACTCCATCAGGAAAAAAAAAAAAAAAAAAAGATATATAATGATAAACTCAAAATTATTATACAGAGGCCAGGCACGGTGGCTTACGCCTGTAATCCTAGCACTTTGGGAAGCTGAGGCGGGGGGATTGCCAGAGTTCAGGAGTTCGAGACCAGCCTGGGCAACATGGTGAAACCCCATCCTACTAAAATACAAAACATTAGCTTGGTGTGGCGGCCTGCGCCTGTAGTCCCAGCTACTCAGGAGGCTGAGGCAAGATAATTGCTTGCACCTGGGAGGCAGAGGTTGCAGGAAACTGAGATCACGCCACTGCACTCCACCCTGGGTGACAGAGCGAGACTCCATCTCCAAAAGAAAAAATTATAAAGAAGTCAGAATGGGGCACTAAAATGTGTTGAAGTAACCCTCAGGAAGGAAAGAAAAGAGCAAAAGGAATGGGAAACTGAAGGAAAAACAGAAAACAAATTTTTAAATAGCAGACATACCTGAACTAATTTATAAGAATTAAAGTTATACAGAGTATGTCCTCTGACCACGAAGGAATCAAACTAGAAATCATAACCAAAAGAAAAAAAAACAGGAAATTATTTTAACACTTGGAAATTAAACAACACACCTTTTTTTTTTTTTTTTTTTTTTTTGAGACAAGGTCTCACCCTCTCCCAGGATAGAGTACAGTGGTATGATCTCAGCTCACTGCAACCTCAACTTTCTGGGCTCAACCAATACTCCCACCTCCTGAATAGGTGGAACTACAGGCACATGCCACTATGTCTGCCTAATTTTTATTTATTTATTTATTTTTTGAGATGGAGTCTTGCTCTGTCGCCCAGGCTGGAGTACAGTGGTGCAATCTCAGCTCACTGCAAGCTCCACCTCCTGGGTTCACGTCATTCTCCTGCCTCAGCCTCCTGAGTGGCTGGGACTACAGGCGCCCGCCACCACACCTGGCTAATTTTTTTTGTATTTTTAGTAGAGACAGGGTTTCACCATGTTGGCCAGGATGATCTTGATCTCCTGACCTCGTGATCCGCCTGCCTCAGCCTCCCAAAGTGCTGGGATTACAGGCGTGAGCCACAGCGCCCGGCCTGCCTAATCCATCCTTCCTTCCTTCCTTCCTTCCTTCCTTCCTTCCTTCTTTCTTGACTTGCAGTCTCTCTACGTTGCCCAGGCTGGTCTCGAACTCCTGGGCTCAAGCAATTCTCCCACCTTGGCCTCCCAAAATGCTGGGATTACCGGTGTGAGTCACTGGGCTCAGCCACAACATACTTCTAAATAACCCTATCAGTAAAAGAGAAAGTCTCAAAGAATATATAAAAAAATATGGACTGAACGAAAATAAAAATACATGTCAAAACTCACGAGATGCTTGGCTGGGCACAGTGCCTTATGCCTATAATCCCAGCACTTTGAGAGGATGAGGCAGGAGGACTGCTTGAGCCTGGGAGTTCGAGACCAGCCTGGGCAATATGGTGGGACCTCGTCTCCACAAAAAAAAAAACTTACAAAATTAGCCAAGCATGGTGGGGCATGCCAGCAGGAGGTTCACTTGAGCCCAGGAGGCAGAGGTTGCAGTAAGCTGAGATCACACCGCGGCACTCCAGCCTGAGAGATAGAGTGAAACTATCTCAAAAAAAATTTTTTTTTGAAAAAATAATGGCTGAAAATTTAATAATTTTTATTTTAAAATTAAATAAATAATTACAAAAAGGAAAAAAAAATGTGAGATGCAGCTAAAGCCGTTCTGAGAAGGAAATTTATAGCACTGACATGCTCATATCAGAAAAGAGATTTCAGATCAGTAATCTAAGTTCCTACCTTGAGAAAAATAATAGCAAAATAAGCCCAAAGCAAGCAGCAGGAAAGAAATATAGACAAAAGTAGAAATTAATCAATGAAATTAAAACCAGGAAAACAACAGAGAAATTTAATGAAAAAAAAAAACAGTTCTTTTTTTTTTTATTTTTAAATTTTTTTTAGGGATAGGGTTTTGCCCTGTCACCTAATCTGGAGTGCAATGGCTCACTGCAGCCAGGAACTCCTGGCCTCAAGCAATCCTCCCACCTCATCCTCCTGAGTAGCTGGGACTACAGGTGCACAAACTCAACTGTTTGAAAAATGAATAAGATTGGCCAGGTACAGTGGCTCACGCCTGTAATTTATTTTATTTTATTTTATTATACTTTAAGTTTTAGGGTACATGTGCACAACATGCAGGTTTGTTACATATGTATACATGTGCCATGTTTGTGTGCTGCACCCATTAACTAGTCATTTAGCATTAGGTATATCTCCTAATGCTATCCCTCCCCCCACCTGTAATTTCAATACTTTGGGAGGATGAAGTGGGAGGATATCTTGCGCCCAGGGGTTTGACGCCAGTCTAGGAAACATAGGGAGATTCCATGTCTACAAAAAAATTGTGAAAAAATAGCCAGGCATAGTGGCGCATGCCGGTAGTCCCAGCTACTTGGGAGGCTGAGGTGGGAGAATTGCTTGAGCCCAGGAGTTTGAGGTTGCAATAAACTATGATCTCACCACTGCACTCCAGCCTGGGCAACAGAGTGAGACCCTGTTTCAAAAAAAAAAAAAAAAAAAAGTTGATAAACTTCTCTTAAGACTGACAAATATAAACTGAAGCAATCAGGAATGAAACATGCTATCACAACAGATTCTGCAGCCATTAAAAGAATAATAAGGGACACTATGAAGAAAGTTATGCTTGGCCAGGCTTAGTGGCTCACGCCTGTAATCTTAGCACTTTGGGAGGCCGAGGTGGGCTGATCACTTGAGCCCAGGAGTTTGAGACCAGCCTGATCAACATGGCAAGATCTCATCTCTACAAAAACACAAAAATTAGCCAGGCATGGTGGCATGCACCTGTAGTCTCAGCTACTTGGGAGGTTTAGGTAGGAGGATCACATGAGCCCAGGAAGCGGAGGTTGCAGTGAGCCAAGATTGTGTTGCTGCACTCCAGCCTATGTGAAAGAATAAAACCCTGTCTCAATAAAAAAAGAAAAAAGAAAAAGAAAGTTATGCTTATAAATCTGAAAATCTAGAAAACACCGGACCAAACTTTGAAAAACATGAACTGCCAAAACTTAGTCTATTAGTTCATCCTTGCACTGCTATAAAGAAATACATGAGCTTGGGTACTTTATAAAGAAAAGAGGTTTAATTGGCTCACAGCTCTGCAGGCTGTACAGTTGCTTCTGCTTCTGGGGAGTCCTCAGGAAGCTTCTGATCATGACAGAAGGCAAAGGGGGAGTGAGGCACTTTCCATGGCTGGAGCAGGAAGAAGAGAGTGGAGAGGTGCTACACATTTTTAAACCAGATCTCGTGAGAACTCATTCAACATCATGAGAACAGCACCAAGGGTATAATATTAAGCCATTCTTGAGAAACCCCCACCAGGTCCCATCTTCAACACTGGTGATTACAATTCAACATGAGATTTGGGCAGGGACACAGATCCAAATCACATCACTTAGCTATCTGAAATAGATAACCTTACTAGTCCTAAACCCTTTTCAACAAATCGTGCTGAGATAATTGGCTAGCCACGTGTAGGAGAACAAAACTGGATCCTCATCTCTCACCTTACACAAAAATCAACTCAAGATGGATTAAGGACTTAAATCTAAGACCTGAAACTATAAAAATTCTAGAAGATAAGATTGGAAAAACCCTACTAGACAGACATTGGCTTAGGCAAGGATTTCATGACCAAGAACCCAAAAGCAAATGCAATAAAAACAAAAATAGCTGGGCGCTGTGGCTCATGACTGTAATCCCAGTACTTTGGGAGGCGGGAGGCGGATCATGAGGTCAGGAGTTCGAGACCAGCCTGACCAACATAGTGAAATGCCGTCTCTACTAAAAATTCAAAAATTAACCAGGCGTGGTGTCGCATGCCTGTAATCCCAGCTACTTAGGAGGCTGAGACAGGAGAATTGCCTGAACCTGGGAGGTGGAGGTTGCAGTGAGCCGAGATCGCACCACTGCACTCCAGCCTGGGTGACAGAGTGAGACTCCGTCTCAATAAATCAATCAATCAATAAATAAATACAAATAACTGGGACCTACTTAAACTAAAGAGCTTTTGCACAGCAAAAGGAGTTCAGCAGAGTAAACAGACAACCCGCAGAGTGGGAGAAAATCTTCATAATCTATACGTCTGACCAAGGATTCATATCCAGAATGTACAACGAACTCAAACAAATCAGCAAGAAAAAGACAAACAATCCCATCAAAAAGTGGGCCAAGGACATGAATAGACAATTCTCAAAAGAAGATATACAAATGGCAAACAAACATATGAAAAAATGCTCAACATCACAAATGATCAGAGAAATGCAAACCAAAACCACAGTGCCACACCACCTTACTCCTGCAAGAATGGCCATAATCAAACATTCAATAAATGGTAGATGTTGGCGTGGATGCAGCAATCAGGGAATACTTCTGCACTGCTGGTGGGAATGTAAACTAGTACAGCCACTATGGAAAACAGTGAGGAGATTCCTTAAAGAACTAAAAATAGAACTACCATTTGATCTAGCAATCCCACTACTGGGTATTTACGTAGAGGAAAATAAGTCATTATACGAAAAATATACTTGAAGATGCATGTTTATAGCAGCACAACTGGCAACTGGAAAATTGTAGAACCATCCCAAATGCCCCTCAATCAACACGTGGATAAAGAAACTGTAAAGTGTGTGTGTGTGTGTGTGTGTGTGTGTGTGTGTGTGTGTGTGTGTATGTACATGATGGACTACTACTCAGCCATAAAAAGAAATGAATTAATGGCATTCGCAGTGACCTGGATGAGATTGGAGACTATTACTCTAAGTGAAATAACTCAGGAATGGAAAACCAAACATCGTATGTTCTCACTGATATGTGGGAGGTAAATTATGAGAATGCAAAGCCATAAGAATGATACAATGGACTTTGGGGACTTGGGGAGAAGGATGGGAGTGGGGCGAGGGATAAAAGACTACAAATATGGTGCAGTGCATACTGCTTGGGTGATGGGTGCACCAGGATCTCAAATATCACCACCAAAGAACTCACTCGTGTAACCAAATACCATCTGTACCCCAATAATCTACGAAAAAATAAAATAAAAAACCTTAGTAGTCCTACAGCTCTTACAGAAATTGATTTTATAATTTAAAAGCTCTTAGAAAAGAAATCTCAATGCCCAGACAGTTTCACTGGAAAACTTTACCAAACATTCAAAAAAGAAGCAATATCAATTTTGCACAAACTGTTCCAAAAAACAGAAGAGATAGAAACATTTATCAAGTGTTTTATGGGCTTGTATTATCCTGATAACACCAGACAAAGACAGCACAAAAAAAGAAAACTAAAGACCTACATCACTCATTAGCATAGGTGAAAAAATTCTCAACGTTAGCAAAGGAAGTACAACAGTGTATAAAAAGAATAATACACTACAAGCAAGGAGGATCTGTCCTAGGTATGCATGGCTTATTCAATACTTGAAAATTAATGTAATCTATTATATCAACAGGCTAAAGAAGAAAAATTACATTATATCATATCAACTGATGTGGAAAATTTCACAAAACTCAACACCCATTCACCATAAAAACTCCTAACACAGTAGAACTAGAGGAAAATTTTCTCAACATTATAAGGAGCCTTTACAGAATACCTACAGTTAACATAATTAATTGTGAAAGACTGGGGGTTTCTTTCCCTAAGATTGGGAAGAAGAAAAAGAGGTCCACTCTCATCACTCTCATTCAACAGTATTGGAGTTTTTTTTTTTTTCATAACAATAGGGAAGAAAAAGAAACAAGAAGCATACAGATTGGGAAGGAAGAAATAAAGCTGTCTCTATTTGCAGACAATATTATTGCCTATGTAGAAAATACCAAGGAGCCAGGCCGGGCGCGGTGGCTCACGCTTGTAATCCCAGCACTTTGGGAGGCCGAG